>NC_133122.1:8836153-8861153 GCF_033568475.1 Henckelia pumila
GCTTAAGAACAACAATGACGAACACCTACGCATGCTTGATTCCCAAACATCGATATTCCTTCTTTTCGACCAATCGTAATAGAAAACAAGCCTACAAAGAGTTCGCGATCCTCATGTCTAAAAATCTCATGCATGCAATATAGCAAGAAACGGGGTGCGAAATGACGTCGGGGTGAAAAAACGCCCCTGCCGGCCGCCGGCCGAAAAACCCGCCGGAGCGGCGACCGGAAGGCGCGCCCATCGGGGAAGGTTGTCAAGAGGTTGGACGAGCATGGGAGGCAATGGCAAGCGTTGCCCCGACACCTCAACCAAGCCCATAACCAAACACCCTCCTCCCCCTATAGTATACTTAGGAGAAAAAACCCAAGTTTCAGGAAAAGTGGGTTTTTGGACTGAGGAATCATAATAATTTTTTTCTTTTTTTAAACATTTTTTTTTTTGGCCAAATGCGAATCCGACCACAAACATGCCTTATTTATGCATGAAACTCGAGGAAAATAAATATTTGTGCCGTGAGAATCATCAATTTACTCGCTCGTTTGCGCTACGTGCCGCACGGTGCCCCCAACTTGGGCACTCATGGTGGCACGAATCCGATGCCTTAGATGCATTATTTATGCATGAAAACTTGAGAGAAAACAACATTGTGCCGTGAGAATCAGAGTTTGGCTCGCTCATTTGCGCAACGTGCCGCAAGGGGCAGCCCGCCCATGCGCACGGTGACCCCAACTTGGGCACTCATGTGGGAACAAATCCGACGCCTTAGATGCATTATTTATGCATGAAAACTCGAGAGAAAACAACATTGTTCCGTGAGAATCATAGTTTGGCTCGCTCGTTTGCGCTACGTATCGCACGGGGCAGCCCTCCCGTGCGCACGGTGCCCCCAACTTGGACACTCACGGTGGCACGAATCCGATGCCTTAGATGCATTATTTATGTATGAAAACTTGAGAGAAAACAAAATTGTGCTTTGAGAATCATAGTTTGGCTCGCTCGTTTGCGCTACGTGCCGCACGTGGCCGCTCGCCCGTGCGCACGGTGCCCCCAAATTGGGCACTTATAGTTGCACGAATCCGACGCCTTAGATGCATTATTTATGCATTAAAACTCGAGAGAAAACCACATTGTGCCGTGAAAATCATAGTTTGGCTCGCTCGTTTATGCTACGTGCCGCACGTTGTCGTCCGCCCGTGCACACACTGCCCCTAACTTGGGCACTCATGGTGGCCCAATTTCGACGCCCTAGATGCATTATTTGCACGAAGGATGATAACAAAATTGTTTAATTTGAATCATTCATGCTAATCGGACGTTTGAGTGCAACTTAGGTACCTTTTTCGTGGATCACGGGCAAGTGTCAAGTGCCAAGTACACACACGTTTCATTTTCCCAAGTTTTGGGGATGCGCACACCCAAGTACCAAGTGCCAAGTGCGAGCACGCTTTACATTGTCTATGTTCCGACCACATGCTTACGCCGACGTGCGCAAGTGCCGCCTACGCGCACATTTCATTTGCCTAATATTCGGGCAGTCGCTAGTTTTGCTTTGCCCATGTTCCGACCACACGCGCACGCCGCCGTGCCCGATGTGCCCAAGTGACAAGTGCCGCATTGCGCATGCGCACATTTCATTTGCCTAATATCCGGACGTTTTTCTTCTCCCATGTTCCGACTACACGCGCATGCCGCCGTGCCCGACGTGCCCAAGTGCCAAATGCCGCATTGCGCATGCGCACGTGCATGCGCACGTTTCATTTTCCTAATATCCGGACGTTTTGCTTCTCCCATGTTCCGACCGCACGCGCACGCCGCTGTGCCTGACGTGCCCAAGTGCCAAGTGCCGCATTGCGCATTCGCACATGCACGCGTACGTTTCATTTGCCTGATATCCGGACGTTTTGCTTCTCCCATGTTCCGACCACACGCGCACGCCGCTGTGCCCGACGTGCCCAAGTGCCGCATTGCGCACGCGCACGCGCATGTTTCATTTGCCTAATATCCGGACGTTTTGCTTCTCCCATGTTCCGACCACACGCGCACGCCGCCGTGCCCGACGTGCCCAAGTGCCGCATTGCGCATGCGCACATGCACGCGCACGCGCACGTTTCATTTGCCGAATATCTGAATGTTTTGCTTCTCCCATGTTCCGACCGCACACGCACGCCGTCGTGCCCAAGTGCCAAGTGCCGCATTGCGCATGCGCACGCGCACGCGCACGCGCACGCGCACTTTTCATTTGCCTAATATCCGGACGTTTTGCTTCTCCCATGTTCCGACCACACGCGTACACCGCCGTGCCCAAGTGCCAAGTGCCAAGTGCCGCATTGCGCACGCACACGCGCACGTTTTATTTGCCTAATATCCGGGCACTCACACGTTTTGTTTATCCCATGTTCTGACCACACACCCTCACGCGTCATTTCCCTAATATCCGGTCGCCGGCGGAAAACGGGCCGGAGGCGGAGGCCATTGGGTTGGGTTGGCATTAGGTTGGCCGAGCATGGGGGGCAATGGCATGCATTGCCTCAACACCTCAACCAACCCCACGGTCAAACACCCTCCTCCCCCTATAGTATACTTAGGAAAAAAAACCCAAGTTTCAGGAAAAGTGGGTTTTTAGGGCGAGGAATCATAATAAAATTTTTCTTTTTTTAAATTTTTTTTTTGGGCCAAATGCGAATCCGACCACTTACATGCCTTATTTATGCATGCAAACTCGAGAGAAAAAATGTTTTTACCATGAGAATCATCAATTTACTCGATCGTTTGCGCTACGTGCCGCACGGGACCGCCCGCCCGTGCGCACGGTGCTCCCAACATGGTCACCCATGGTGGCACGAATCCAATACCTTGATGCATTATTTATGCATGAAAACTCGAGAGAAAACAACATTGTGCCGTTAGAATCATAGTTTTGCTCGCCCTTTTGCACTACGTGCCGCACGGGGCCACCCGCCCATGCGCACGGTTCCCCCAACTTGGGCACCCATGGTGGCACGAATCCATGTTCCGACCGCACGCGCACGCCGATGTGCCCAAGTGCCGCACACGCGCACGTTTCATTTGCCTAATATCAGGACACTCGCACGTTTTGCTTCGTTTCGATCACACGCGCACGCCGACGTGCCCAAAGTGCCAAGTGCCGCCCCTGCGCATGCTTCATTTGCCTAATATCCGGGCACTCGCACGCACGTGCCAAGTGCGGCGCACTATCTAAAACTCCGACATACGTAATATTTTTTTTTTATTTTCGCCCCCCTCTTAAATTATACTTGGCAAATGTTTCCCATGTTTCAGGAAAAATAATAAAATTTCTCAATTTCCCGTCATTTATCACATTATTTGGATAAACCAACTAATATAACATGCATATTTTGGCTTCGTGAGTCAAATATGAACAATTGACCTATAGTAAATATATATCCCCCAGTGGTCGTAGGTTTCGGATGTTGCAAGAGGGTGGGGAGGGACGAATCAGAGCGACAAATGGCTGAATATCAGCGGATCGTGGCAGCAAGGTTACTCTGCCGCTTACAATACCCCGTCGCGTATTTAAGTCGTTTGCAAAGGATTCTACCCGTCGCTGGATGGAAATTGTACTTCAAGGCGGCCGACGCGGCTCATCCGCCGCGACGGCTTGGCCAACGACACATGCCCTTTGATCGAGCAAATACTACCACAAAAAATCAACGTAAATATATCTATCAATTAAGCTCGAATAAATCGCAAATGCACGATTCAAGTTATAATATAATGTACTGAGTACGAGTATCGTCCTCAGGGACTAATGAAAATAATTTGTCTTTTCAATTTTTAACTACACAAAGTATCGAAAAAGTAATTTTTGAATTAACTAACATATAAAATTAAAATTCAATATAAATAAACTTAAATTTCACAACCAAGCCAACAAATCTCAGAGTGAAGAATAACAATTCAAAATGATTTTGTTGGAATTTCGGTTCACCTTTTCCCTAATTGAACTGGACGAATGGAACTTAATTTATTCTTATAAATTTAACAGAAGTTCCTATAACATTGACACTCTCTCTCGAGGTGATGCCAAACTAATCAAATCAGTGAAGTAATTAAATCTCTCTAATTATTTATCACGACTGATTGCTTTGCGTTCTATGAATTCTACAACTTTCAACCTGGTGGTCTATGGCTATCAACATGTACTAAATACCATATCTCTATGCATATTTTAAGTCCATGGATTATATCATTGGTCCTAATTATAAACCTATCTCTCGACTGCAATTCATAATTTACGAATCTATGTTAAAGGTAGCTACTCATCAACATAGAAAGAAAACATGATAAAATCAATTATAAACATAAATCAATTCCCAATACGTTCGGTGATTCAATCACACTACAGTGTTTCGGGATTAGGATCCCCTCGATTCCAACAAAATAATAGTTTAGCTACTAGAATTCATTACAAAAATTCAATCTCCAAGATGTTCAACATAAAAATTCAGAAGAAGAAGAAAAGGAAAAACTCCCAACGGAGAAGAGAAATATCAAACGTTCAGCTGCCGGTAGTCTTCTGATATGCGTCCCGTGTAACCCTCAAAAACTAAAGAAATAATTGTATTTATAGTTCCCCAGAATCCTTTCCGAAATAAACTCTCAAAATAATAAAAAAAATAAAATCTGCGCGCCGCGCCCGAGCGGTAGAAATTGGCCGCTCGGGCGCCTCGAAACTCCTTGCACTACTGTCTCAAAAATACGTGACCGCACCCGCGCGGTAGAATATGGCCGCTCGGGCGCCTCCTAAAGTCCCAACCTACTGTTTTTCTCAACCGTGTATGCGCCCGCGCGGTAGATATTGGCCGCCCGCGCGCCCTTCTTTTTTTCCAGAATTTTGCCTTTCTTCTTGTTCTATCTGCATGGCCTCTACTGTGCATCAACTTCCGACCAAATATCGGCATTTCTTGGTGATTTCCTCCCATAAAAATAGATAAACCAGAGGAGTGAATATGAACATAATAAAACAATATAAAGAACAAGAATGGAAAAGAACGGACAATAAGTAAACGAAACGAAAGCAAAACAAACACAAAACAAGCAATAAAAACACATAAAAACGACTCCTATCAACCTCCCCAAACTAACCTTTTGCTCGCCCTCGAGCAAAATAGGTGATAGACTAACATGCAGACACAACAGAACGACGAAACAAGGAAGTGAAATCAATCTTCTTAAGCCTCAAAATATTTTCCACAAAATAAACAATCCAATCAATCAACATGCTGACATTTTGAAAATGTAACACCAACTAGCAAACCTTGCAAACTTCAAAATCTCGCAACTTCGTATTTTGGAATACTCTACTCTAAATTCAATTCACACATTCTAGAATCATGAGGACTTTTTCGGGTATATCAGGATCAAGATTTTGAAACATTCAATAATACACACACTCATGACTGGTATAACTCAATGAAAAATAGTATGTGCATGTTTTTGATCAAGAATCCACATTCATTAACTGTGTCTATCAACAGTCCATAGGCAAAATTCTCACAACCCCTCTCCACTAGTATATTAGGCAACTATAACTCGGTCAATAGGTCTTATTTGGCTTATAATGTTAGGCTAGGCTAATGGCACCAAATGAAGGACACGAATTCAAAGAGGGAGTAAATAATGATCATTCTATACAGACTACTCTTTTCGAATTACAAATTTGCACTTCTTCTGTAGTAGCCCGTGCCCTAATTGAGTAATTAAAGGATTAATGCTAATTAATTGAATTAGGTATCGGACGGATCGGAAGCTCCGAAGGCACGATCGGAAGCTCCGAACAGGATCGGAAGCTCCGATGAGCGATCAGAGGCACCGATGTTATTACGTCAGGCATGACGTGTGGTTGGATCGGAAGCTCCGATCAGGACCGGAAGCTCCGATCACCCCTATCCGGAGTCAACAAGTGATATTTTGACACGTGGCAGATCAGGATCTTCGGAAGCTCCGATGACAGGATCGGACGTTCCGATCGAGGTTCGGACGTTTCGATCAAGGATCGGAAGTTCCGATCGTTGTCTATAAATAGAAGGCCGAGGCTTCACTTTCATTTGCCAATTTCGAGTTCTCCTTTCCTTTCTAGTCCTTTTGGAGCTGTTCTAGTCTTCTTAGGCTTGGTCCGGAGGTCGGAGAGGCGTTCGGTAGTCGTAGCGGAGTCGTGCCCAAGTTCTGGAAGCATCGACATCAAAGGGCTAACGACGGACGAAGGTATAGCTTTTGCTTCCTATAAATATTTAGGAGTATGCAATAGCTTAGTTAAGGCTTTTAGAGCACTTTAATGATAGTAGTATCATTTGGAAGTGTAGAGCAGACTATAGGCGTGGACCTAGAGTTGGTAGAGCTTTCACTGTTTTGAGGTACGGAAGTACTGTTCGAGATATCCTGACTGAGTATGCATGTATTATGTGACTGCATGATTTATATGCCATGATATTATGCTGCATTCATTTGCATCTTGCTGTATCTCTTTCGAGATGTCTGTTAGTAGGGTTGTACCCTATCCTGTTAGTGGATGGACTTCCATCGATTTGGGTCCGGCGTATCCACGGTTATCTCGGTATGGGAGCCACCTCCTGAAGCGACGGCACAGCGTGCTACATACTAGGGCCCGGTCTGTCTCTGTTATCTGATCTTTGACCTCGAGTCTATAGGGAGTTCACTTTGCATGAATGTATACTCATACTCTTGCACTGAGCGTTTTATGCTCACGTCTCGTACTCTGTATTTTCTGGACACCCTATTCCATGGGGCAGGTTTGCAATTGGACGAGGAGGGTGGATCCAGGAGGGGCTAGTCAGTGGTTGGCCAGCTGGAGCTTCGTCTAGGTTTTATTACTGTTGTTTGGGTTTATACAGCTATTTGATTTGGTTGTATATTATTGGATAAATTACAGATTCCTTTACTTGGGATTGTATAATGTTATTGGATTCCGCAGTTTTATTCTGATATCTATTTAATTAAGTTAATTGCATGCATAAGTTCTGTTTAGTAGGTGATCCGGGTAAGGGTTACTACATTTATGGTATCAGAGCATGCAAAAGAATTCTTGGGATTTAGTCTCATCTTGAGGTATTTTTGTAGATGTCAAATCGTGACGACCAGAGTTCTCATGGCAGTGTTGGTGGGCGTTGGGGTGATGCCGACCGGGAGCCTCGTCGAGAACGGCGTCATCGTCACCATGACGACGAGCGTTTCACTGTGCGTCGATTCTTAGCTATGGGTCCTAAGCCCTTAGTTGGAGGTGAGTCTCCGGAGGATGCGGAGAACTGGTTAGACCACATGGAGACGACTTTTCAGACTTTCCAATGCACCGAGGAGCAGAAGGTGGAGACCCTTGGCTATCTTCTAGATGGGCGTGCGCGCAGGTGGTGGAGGTTTACTTCTGCACCTTTTGTTGCGGCGAGAGGAGTGGCCACCTGGGCCGAGTTTCGCACAGCTTTCCAAAAGCGATATTTTCCTCCGGCACTCCGTCAGTCGAAGGCAGGCGAGCTACTGAGTCTGCGATAGGGAGCCATGTCTATCGATGAGTATCAGCAGAGGTTCTTTGATCTGCTATCTTATTGCCCCGAGATTGCTGATAGCTCAGAGATGAAGTATAATCTGTTCCTTCAGGGCCTTAACCCTGAGATCCATGACCGTGTGGCGGTTGGTGACGACATGTCCTACGAGGGTTTGGTGAGCCGTTGTCATCAGGCAGAGGACAGCATTCGGCGGAACAGGTCTTTCCCTCAGTCGAGGCCTGCTAGTTCTTTGGGTCCCCGTGCCCAAACTTTCAAGAAGTCTGGATCTTCTTCTTCCTCTGGTTCTGGAGGTATTGTCCATTATGGTAAGAAGGACAAGTGTGATCACTGTGGAAAGAACCATCCATTCGACAAGTGCCGTAGAGCTTCTGGAGCTTGTTTCCATTGTGGAGAGACTGGTCATATCCGGAGAGATTGCCCAATGTCTGGAAGAGGTGGTTCTGGTTCAGGATCGGGTTCTCAGGCCACCGTTCAACAGAGGTCGCAGGGACAGTCTGCTGGGAGTTCTCATATGAGGCCACGAGCTTCTGGCCAGGTGTTTGCCCTGAGACATGATCAGGCTGTGGAGGAGAATGAGAAAGTCATCGCAGGTACATTTATGCTTTATGGTATACCTGCTCTTGTACTTATTGACACTGGTGCATCTCATTCCTTCATTTCTGCACGTTTTGTTAAGAGGCATAAGTTACCATGCATTGCACTAGACGTAGTGATGTCTGTTTCTACTCCGACGGGCCAATCTGCTTTGGCTAAGCGTCTAGTGATGGGTTGCCCTTTAGAGTTCGAAGGGAACATTCTGTTAGCGAATCTTATGGTCCTGCCGATGGACGACTTTGATTGCATTCTGGGAATAGATGTGTTGACTACCTATCGAGCTTCAGTGGACTGCTATCAGAGATTAGTACGCTTTCATCCGGAGGGGAGTGAGAGCTGGTTTTTCTATGGTGAGGGAGCGCGACCCCCGATGCCTTTGGTATCAGCTTTGAGAGCCTGTCGAGCTCTAGAGTCTGGCGGGGAAGGCTACCTTATCTATGCAGTTGATTTGTCCACTGAGAGTATTGGGATAGAGAGCATTCCTGTTGTGGATGAATTTCCAGATGTGTTTCCTGATGAAATTCCGGGTTTTCCTCCTGCTAGGGAAGTTGAGTTTGGCATAGAGTTGATGCCGGGTACTTCGCCTATTTCTAGAACACCGTATCGTCTGGCTCCGTCAGAGATGCGTGAGTTAAAGAATCAGCTACAGGATCTTTTGGACAAGGGGTACATTCGTCCTAGTGTGTCTCCTTGGGGAGCTCCTGTTCTCTTCGTAAAGAAGAAGGATGGGTCGATGCGGCTATGCATTGACTATCGGCAGCTGAATCGAGTCACTGTGAAGAACAAGTATCCGTTGCCTCGTGTTGATGACTTGTTTGACCAGCTGCAGGGTACATCAATTTACTCCAAGATTGACTTGAGATCTGGGTATCATCAGTTGAGAGTCCGTGATCAGGACGTAGCCAAGACTGCATTCTGTACTCGCTATGGGCATTACGAGTTCCTAGTGATGCCATTTGTTTTGACTAATGCGCCGGCTATATTCATGGATCTGATGAACCGTGTCTTCAGGGAGTATTTGGACAAGTTTGTCGTGGTCTTCATTGACGACATCCTGGTTTATTCGCGTAATACGGAAGAGCATGTTTCTCACTTGCGGTTGGTACTGCAGACTCTTCGAGATGAGCAATTGTACGCCAAGCTGAGCAAGTGTGAGTTCTGGATGGATAGAGTGGTCTTTCTTGGCCATATCATATCCAGGGAAGGGATTTCTGTTGATCCAAGCAAGATTGAAGCGGTACTTAATTGGTCGCGTCCGACGACGGTTGCTGAGATCCGTAGTTTTCTGGGTCTAGCAGGGTATTATCGTCGCTTCATTCTGAACTTCTCTCAGTTAGCTCGACCGTTGACGCAGCTTACCCGCAAGGGTGTGGATTTCGAGTGGTCCTCCGAGTGTGAGGAGAATTTCCGTGAGCTTCGACGGCGGTTGACTTCTGCGCCGGTGTTAGCATTACCGTCAGGATCTGGAGGGTATGTAGTTTACACGGATGCTTCTCTTCAGGGGTTAGGTTGTGCCCTGACTCAAAATGGGCATGTGATCGCATACGCTTCTAGACAGCTGAAGCTTCACGAGGACAACTACCCAATCCATGATTTGGAGTTAGCAGCCATTGTGTTCGCTTTGAAGATCTGGCGTCATTATCTGTATGGCGAGAAATTTGAGATCTTCACCGACCATAAGAGTCTCAAGTATTTGTTCACTCAGGCGGAGTTGAACATGAGGCAGAGACGTTGGATGGACTTGCTTAAGGACTATGATTGCGAGATTAAGTACCATCCGGGAGCTGCTAATCTCACCGCTGATGCTTTGAGTCGCAAGGTGCGATTATCCGCACTTCAGACTTGTTCGATGTCTAGTGCGATCAGTGACTGTTGTATTTCAGGTTATACCTTCAAGCATAAGAAAGGTATGCAGAGTATCCAAATGTTTGCGATATTATCTGAGCCATCCTTGTACTCGCGGATCCGAGATGCTCAGATGTCTGATTCGAAGACCCAGCGTTTAGCTCGTCTAGCTAACGAGGGTAGCTCGTCTGGATTTCATTATCAGTCAGATGGCTTTCTGTGTTTGTCTGGTAGGCTTGTGATTCCACAGGATGAAGAGTTGCGAGAGGAGATTTTATCTCAGGCACATCGCACTAAGTTGAGTATTCATCCTGGGAGCAACAAGATGTACAAGGACCTACGTACTCGTTTCTGGTGGAAGGGAATGAAACGCAGTGTTTATCAGTTTGTTTCGAGATGTTTGGTGTGTCAACAGGTCAAGGCAGAGCACCGACGACCTGGAGGATTGCTTCACAGTCTGCCTATTCCTGAATGGAAATGGGAGTTTATCACAATGGACTTTGTGACCCATTTGCCGGTATCCCCGAGGAACTGTGATGCTATCTGGGTTGTGGTGGACCGACTCACCAAGTCAGCGCATTTCATTGCCTATAGCCGAGAGTACTCTGTGGATCGCATGGCACGGATGTACATTCAGGAGATCGTCCGACTTCATGGAGTGCCTGTGAGCATTGTCAGCGATCGGGACCCCAGGTTTACTTCTAGGTTCTGGGGGAGTGTTCAGCGTGCGATGGGTACAACTCTCAGTTTGAGTACAACCTATCATCCGGAGACTGATGGTCAGTCAGAGCGCACTATCCGTACGTTAGAGGATATGCTTAGAGCGTGCGTCATGGATTTTGGTTCAGCCTGGCAGGATCATTTGCCGTTGATCGAGTTCGCTTACAACAACAGCTATCATACTAGTATTGAGATGGCACCTTTTGAGGCGTTGTATGGGCGACGTTGTCGTACTCCACTCTTCTGGGAAGAAGTGGGGGAGAGACAGGCTGAAGGACCGGAGTTTATCCAGCAGGCGATAGACATTGTTGATCAGATCAAGAAACGGATTAAGACTGCACAGAATCGTCAGGCCAGTTATGCTAATATCAAGCGTAGGCCTTTGCAGTTCGAGGTCGGGGAGAAAGTATTTTTGAGAGTGTCACCTTTCCGCAAGATTCTCAGATTTGACCTTAAGGGCAAGTTGTCTCCCAGATTTATCGGTCCGTTTGAGATCTTGGAGAGTATTGGCGATTTGGCTTATCGACTAGCATTGCCACCGCATCTATCCAGCATTCACGACGTGTTCCACGCATCTCTGTTGCGACGGTATGTGGCGGATGAATCTCATATTCTGCAGCGGTCTGAGGTTCAGGTAGACAAGGATTTGACTTATGTTGAGAAACCTCTTCGTATCCTGGATTATAAGGATAAGGTTTTACGGAACAAAGTCATTCCTTTGGTTTTAGTTCAGTGGCAGTGCCGAGGCACTGAAGAAGCTACTTGGGAACTTGAGGACAGGATGCGTAAAGACCATCCTGAGTTGTTTTGATTTCATTCTTTAAGTTGTATTCAGTTGCAAACTCTGTAAACATTTGATTTGAATAAAGAATGTTTCTGATTTTTGTATTTGCATTCGGTACTTAAGATCTGATTTCGAGGACGAAATATCTTAAGTGGGGGAGAATGTAGTAGCCCGTGCCCTAATTGAGTAATTAAAGGATTAATGCTAATTAATTGAATTAGGTATCGGACGGATCGGAAGCTCCGAAGGCACGATCGGAAGCTCCGAACAGGATCGGAAGCTCCGATGAGCGATCGGAGGCACCGATGTTATTACATCAGGCATGACGTGTGGTTGGATCGGAAGCTCCGATCAGGACCGGAAGCTCCGATCACCCCTATCCGGAGTCAACAAGTGATATTTTGACACGTGGCAGATCAGGATCTTCGGAAGCTCCAATGGCAGGATCGGACGTTCCGATCGAGGTTCGGACGTTCCGATCAAGGATCGGAAGTTCCGATCGTTGTCTATAAATAGAAGGCCGAGGCTTCACTTTCATTTGCCAATTCCGAGTTCTCCTTTCCTTTCTAGTCCTTTTGGAGCTGTTCTAGTCTTCTTAGGCTTGGTCCGGAGGTCGGAGAGGCGTTCGGTAGTCGTAGCGGAGTCGTGCCCAAGTTCTGGAGGCATCGACATCAAAGGGCTAACGACGGACGAAGGTATAGCTTTTGCTTCCTATAAATATTTAGGAGTATGCAATAGCTTAGTTAAGGCTTTTAGAGCACTTTAATGATAGTAGTATCATTTGGCAGTGTAGAGAAGACTATAGGCGTGGACCTAGAGTTGGTAGAGCTTTCACTGTTTTGAGGTACGGAAGTACTGTTCGAGATATCCTGACTGAGTATGCATGTATTATGTGACTGCATGATTTATATGCCATGATATTATGCTGCATTCATTTGCATCTTGCTGTATCTCTTTCGAGATGTCTGTTAGTAGGGTTGTACCCTATCCTGTTAGTGGATGGACTTCCATCGATTTGGGTCCGGCGTATCCACGGTTATCTCGGTATGGGAGCCACCTCCTGAAGCGACGGCACAGCGTGCTACATACCAGGGCCCGGTCTGTCTCTGTTATCTGATCTTTGACCTCGAGTCTATAGGGAGTTCACTTTGCATGCATGTATACTCATACTCTCGCACTGAGCGTTTTATGCTCACGTCTCGTACTCTGTATTTTCTGGACACCCTATTCCATGGGGCAGGTTTGCGATTGGACGAGGAGGGTGGATCCAGGAGAGGCTAGTCAGTGGTTGGCCAGCTGGAGCTTCGTCTAGGTTTTATTACTGTTGTTTGGGTTTATACAGCTATTCGATTTGGTTGTATATTATTGGATAAATTACAGATTCCTTTACTTGGGATTGTATAATGTTATTGGATTCCGCAGTTTTATTCTGATATCTGTTTAATTAAGTTAATTGCATGCATAAGTGTTGGAAAACTGGCGAGTTCCCAGACCAATTACGATTGATACCCGGTGCAGCGGAAGTTTAAAAATTTTTCATGGAACGTTTCCATGGTATGGGTATCAACCGTTCATCGATTGAATTACGTGTGTGTAAAATTTAAATAACAATTAAATAAATTTTACCTCAAATCTCGCAACGAGATTAATGGACACCAACAGAACAATTCTGCTCTTGTTGTCTCTCCCTGGAACCGATGAACGCCTTCAATCAGGTCCACGAACAGAGGTTTAATCCCTCTGATAGATTGCACTAGAAAATCTATCAGAAGTTTTCTGCGAAGAGAATACACGAATTTGATTCGTTATTCCTTACTGCGATTCAAAATCACAGACCGGAATTTCTCAGACAGAGAGGGAGGGGGGCGACGGCCAAGCTTGAGAGAGGGGCTAGGGTTTCGATTTTTTTCTCTCAAAATTATGAGCTATCGTCTGTAATTTCTGTACTGAAATAACTTATTTATAATGCAGGCCACTAACACCTTAGGGCCCATTAGTCATAAGCTGGGGCCCGACAAGCAAAGCCCGCTCGTTCAGAAATTAATATAAAATTCATCGTGACTCCGATTGATGAAACGATTTCACCAATGTGCACAGAAACCATTTCTGCACGTTTTAAAGTCAAAATAAATTTTCCTGAATCCGAATTCAGTGGTTTCCAAAAATGTCCATCCCTATGTCATTTTAGGAAATCCTACTCCCTTACTCTTATTTAAGAAGTCCAACTCCTTAGTTCATTAAATTTAACTCTTTAAATTTAACTATCTCAACGGGGATTAAAACTCCATTACACTGTGTGACCCTCAATGGTTCAGGGATACAGCTAGCCGTGGGCTCACAACTCCTTGTGACTCGGAACAACACTTTCCGACTTGCCCAACGAATCATGGTAAAGCGCCTAGCAACATCGCCCCATGATTCCCTAGGTATCACTGATAGTGCCTACAAGAACCAGTAGATTTTGGTTAGCGTACAGTACGGTCCCTTCATCCAAATATCCCGATCGAATCAACAACCATTGGTATATCGAGAGTCGCTCAAGATTCGATAACTATGCAATGCATCTTGAAGATCAAATTAGTGACATCGCATGTGCTACTAAGAAACCATTTCTTAAATCACATCAAGTACTCTGGCCAGAGATTTGTCACACTAATATCTCCTCAGATCGCATAGGATATCCACACTCGCAAGTATGTGGTGAATCCTTGACAACAATGCATTGACTCCTATATGTGTCGTAACTGTACCCAATCTCGACACCTGATGACCCCCTCAGAGTCGGTAAACGAGTCAAAGCACAGTACTAGCATATAGAGTCTCCATGATGTTTCAAGTCGTAAGGACTAATGGTGTACAACCAAAACCGCGGACTTTATCCACTCGATAAGTGATAACCACTTGGAAAGTCCGGATAGGGTAGTTCGACTATTCATCCTATGAATATCCATTTGCATGCTTCGAACATCTCCATGTTCCCTACCAATGAAACGTGGTACTCCGCATCGCAAATGCTAGTCTAAAACTCGAGCGACCCTTATCCTTATTATCGGACGGCTCAATCGACTAGGAACGGTTTTAGAATATACAGTGACTATAAGATGTATTTCATGATAGACATCTCCATGTTCTACCACATCTTACATACACTATAGTATATTCAAGGTCTTTATCAAAACAACAATAGTATATCACAATATAACAATATGAAGTAATATAAAGTCATTGCCATAAAAGTGTAAATAATATTAAACAAAAGATTGTTTATACAAAGAGTCAACAAAGCCCATAGCCACACAGTTGGCTCACTGGGCACCCACTCTTACAATCTCCCACTTGCCCTATAGCCAACTAGTCATACTACGTAGACCCATTGCTTCGCGATGTTTGTCAAACAATGGTCCTGGCAAAGGCTTAGTAAGTGGATCAGCGATATTGTCTGCAGAGGCCACTCGTTCGACACTGATGTCTCCTCTTTCCACAATCTCCCGGATTATGTGGTATTTCCTCAGTACGTGTTTGGATCTTTGATGAGACCTTGGTTCCTTTGCTTGAGCAACGGCACCCGTGTTGTCGCAGTACACCGGGACTGGACCAACAAATTCAGGAATGACGCCCAACTCTTGGACGAAATTCCTCATCCAAACGGCCTCTTTAGCAGCAGCTGATGCTGCAATGTATTCAGCCTCAGTGGTGGAATCCGCTGTGGTGTCCTGCTTGGAACTCTTCCAAGAGACAGCACCACCATTGAGCATGAACACAAATCCAGAGGTTGACTTCGAGTCATCCACATCACTTTGGAAGCTAGAGTCGGTATAGCCTTCCAGTTTGAGTTCTCGTCCTCCATAAACCATGAACATATTCTTAGTCCTTCGCAAGTACTTAAGAATGTCCTTCACGGCTTTCCAATGCATCTGACCAGGATTAGACTGATATCTGCTCGTGACACTCAGAGCAAATGCTACATCCGGTCTGGTAGATATCATCCCATACATGATACTACCTATAGCTGACGCATATGGTACATGTGTCATATTCTCTATCTCTGCATCAGTCTTGGGACACATAGACTTGGATAGAGAAACTCCATGACACATGGGTAGATGTCCTCTCTTGGACCCATCCATTGAAAACCGTTTCAATATGGTATCGATGTAGGTTGATTGAGTGAGTCCTATCATTCTCTTAGATCTATCCCTATAGATCTGTATCCCAAGAATGTAGGATGCCTCACCCAAATCCTTCATCGAAAATCTACCTGATAACCATATCTTTGTTGACTGCAACATCCCTACATCATTCCCAATGAGTAGGATGTCATCAACATAAAGTACTAAGAATGTTACCGCATCCTTAACTACTTTCTTGTACACGCAAGGTTCCTCCGGGTTCTTGATGAAACCAAAATCTTTTATTGTTTCATCAAATTTCTGGTTCCAACTTCTTGATGCTTGTTTTAGACCATAAATTGATCTCTGAAGCTTGCATACCTTATGCTCGCTTCCCATGGATGTGAACCCCTCAGGCTGCTTCATATAGATTTCTTCCTTAATGTCTCCATTAAGAAAAGCAGTCTTCACATCCATCTGCCATATCTCATAGTCATACCATGCAGCTATGGCAATTAGGATTCTTATGGACTTGAACATTGCGACTGGTGAAAAGGTTTCATCATAGTCAACTCCTTGCCTTTGAGTATAACCTTTCGCCACCAATCGCGCCTTGTAGGTCAATACCTTACCATCAGGCCCAAGCTTTCTTTTGTAGATCCATTTACACCCTATTGGAACAATTCCATCGGGAGGATCCACTAAAGTCCAGACTTGGTTAGTATGCATCGAATCCAATTCTGATTGCATAGCTTCAAGCCATAAATTCGAATCCGCATCAGAAATTGCTTCCTTGAAGCTTCTTGGATCACATCCAATGTCGGGTTCATCTTGACCCTCTTCAAGAAGAAGACCATATCGAACTGGAGGTCTAGAAGTCCTCTCGGATCTTCTAGGTGCAGGCGTGTCCAGCAATGGTTCCTGAGGTGTGGGATCGTTATTTTGTATTTCGGGTTCTTCTCGAACTTCTTCGAGTTCCATCATCTCGCCTTTCTTATCCAATAAGAACTCCTTCTCCAAGAAGGTGGCATTCCGTGAAACAAACACTTTTGTTTCAGCAGGATAATAGAAATAATATCCGATTGAATTCTTCGGATACCCCACAAAATAACACAAGCTGGATCGACTATCCAACTTATCTCCCACTGTCCGCTTCACGTAAGCAGGACATCCCCAAATCCTCAAGTACGAATACTTAGGAGCTTTGCCATTCCATAACTCGTATGGTGTTTTGTCCACTGCTTTAGTGTGGACGTTGTTCAACAACAATACCGCCGTTTCAAGCGCATAGCCCCAAAACGAAGGTGGAAGCTCAGTGAAGCTCATCATAGATCGAACCATGTCCAACAAAGTTCGATTACGACGCTCCGATACACCATTAAGCTGTGGTGTCATAGGAGGAGTCCACTGAGAGAGAATCCCATTCTCTTTCAAATAGTCCAAAAACTCGGTACTCAAGTATTCTCCACCTCGATCCGATCGAAGTGCTTTAATACTTTTACCTAGCTTGTTTTCTACTTCAGCCTTGAATTCTTTGAACTTTTCAAATGCTTCAGACTTATATTTCATTAAATATAAATACCCATACCTAGAATAATCATCAGTAAAGGTAATGAAGTAGGTGTGGCCATGTTGAGTCCCTACTCTAAATGGACCACAAACATCTGTATGGATCAAATCCAACAGATTTTGACTACGTTCAGGCTTCCCCTTAAAAGGAGATTTAGTCATTTTCCCTTTTAGGCAGGATTCACAAGTAGGTAGAGAGTTAATATCAGACATATCAAACATGCCCTCTCCCACTAGCTTGTTCATCCTCCTTGAGGAAATATGACCTAGTCTAGCGTGCCAAAGGTTTGCCGGGTTTTGACTATCGATTTTCCTTTTGTTTGTTGTCGCCGGTTTGTCAATACAATTTACTGGAACGTCTTTTAGTTTTAAATTGTATAGATCGTTTTCAAGTTGTCCATTTCCAATTAAACATTCATTCTTGTAAATATTGCAAATCCCATTCACAAAATTACAAGAATAACCATCTCTATCAAGCATAGAAATAGAAATAATGTTTTTAATTAAATCTGGCACAAATAAAACATCTCTCAACAATAATTTAAAACCGTTCTGCAAAATCAAACAAACATCTCCAATGGCCGTAGCTTCAACTCTGGAACCATTCCCGAGCCTCAGCTGGGTCTCACCCATTCTAAGCCTGCGACTTCTTGTCATCACCTGCAAATCATTGCAAATGTGAGATCCACATCCGGTATCCAATACCCAAGAAGTTGTATTAAGTGACATGTTTATTTCGATATAGAACATACCCTTTGCAGTTCCCAACTGCTCAAGATACTCCTTGCAGTTGCGCTTCCAATGACCCGGCTTCTTGCAGTAATGGCAAACATCCTTGGATTTTCCATCGTTTGAAGCCTTTGTCTTTTGCTTCTTCTCGGGTTCCACTTTCTTGGGTGGGGCAGAACGTTTCTTGCCCTTCATACTTGGCCCCTTCTTAGCAGAAGATGAGGAGCCCACCAAGAAAGCTGGCTTATCCTTCTTAAGTGTGGATTCATATGTAACGAGCATATTGACCATCTCTTCAAGGGTGGCCTCTATCTTGTTCATATTAAAATTTATCACGAATCCATCAAATGAAGAAGGAAGAGATAGAAGCAGCAAGTCCACATTGAGTTCATGCTCCAACACCAAATCAAGGGTCGCTAACTTCTGTATGAGCCAAATCACTCGTACCCCATGATCACGGACCGAAGTCCCTTCACGCATGCGGCACGTCATCAACTCCTTAACAGTAGAGAACCTTTCAGCCCTCGACTGAGCCCCAAAAAGTTCCTTGAGTTGCGTGTGAATGTCAGCAGCATTCACCGTGTCCTCAAATCGCCTCTGGAGTTCATCAGACATCGAGGCTTGCATATAGCATTTGGTCTTGATGTCATGGTCACACCATGCATCAAGTTTGGCCAATTCCTCCGGACTTATGTCAGCTGGTGCTTCCTTCGGAGGTGCTTTCTCTAACACGTAGAGCATTTTCTCCGAAGTTAAGACAATCTTCAACTTCCGGAACCATTCCGTATAGTTGGCGCCAGTCAGCTTGTTTTGTTCGAGGATCGAGAATAAAGGATTTCGCGAATTCATTGTATGAAATACTGAAAAGGAAAAACAGACATATATCAATGATTGTTTAACAATTTACTAAGACATAAATAGGCGAATTTAATTTTATGAATCTCACTCCCACTATTTTAACGATTTCACCACCCTCTAGTGAAAACGGGAAAACTTTTTCCTTAGTGAGAACATGGAGTCCAATTGACAAACTTATGGTCCCGAATAATATCAGCCAACCATAATTCTCAAAAGGTAGAGCCCAATTGCTTCCAAAGCAACCCCCATGTATTTACCTCATGTCCAATAAGGGCCCAATAATATGACGCCGTTTAAAGTGACATGTCAAGATGACCCATCAATATTAAGTTGTGATGGACGGTCGCCATGTGGATCCCCCAATAATATGAGCCGATCCCATGGGAGTTCCACCCAACTTACAACATTTGTCGATCCAATGTACAGCTTTCCGACGGACGGGCCCCCCCAATAATATGAGCCGGACCGTATCCGCGGGTAGCATCACATACATTGACCGTTGATGGAAGGTAGGAACATTTAAACAATATTTAAATTTCCTTTATTTATCTTGATATAAATTTTAAATCATATTTAAAATGAGGGATTTTATTTATAAAAATATTTGTCTCATCATATTTAATTTATTGCATGCATTGCCGGATTCACGCAATTTATGTCTAAACATGCATACAATCATAATATCACATATTATATAGGATGATCGATTCCATTTCTAATTGACCCGTGGTTGCCAATCACGGGTCTTAGTCCAATCCTAGGTAATATGCAGTATGCAAATGCAATCCTATTACATATGCTTCCAATTTACATTTCTTCAGTCTTCATTGTCTGCTGGGCCCACCATCTTCAAATCTTGATCTCCCACTAAATCTAATGTATTTACAATTAAATAACAATGACAAGTAGGGGATACATTTTTAGGGGGTGGGAACGGGCTATAAACCAAGCCCACTTTTATTACATATGACATTCATATCGGGCCATAAACCAGGCCCATTAATAAAACCAACAACAATAAAGACAAAATGTAAATTCCTAACATACACCTACAAAATTGGTCATGGCAATCGATCATCCTTATCCAATAACATTTAATTCAAAATTAATTTATTGGATAACATGCTGTGGCAATTCAAATTTAAACAAGATAAAATCATATTTTATATATAAAATCACATTTCACATATAAAATCATATTTTATCTCCATATCAAATAAAATCATATTTTATCTATAAAATCCAATTTTACAAATAAAATCATATTTTACTTAATATATCATAAGATCATATCTTATCATCAATTGTACCAAAATAATTGATTTCAAAATTCAATTTACGGATAAAATATTAAAATTTTCCAAAATTCAAATTTATCCAAAATCAATTTTAAAATTTACGGACTCGAACAATTCGATCCGAAATCTCGTGAACCAATCAAAAACAATTTTTGACCGGACCAAAAATAAAATTTTAAATATTAAAATTAATAAAAATATTAAAAATTAATTTTCCGCGGGCCACCCGGGACACCCCGGGTTGGCCCGCACCCGGGGCGCGGGCCGGGGGCAGCCCGGCTGCCCCCTTTAGGGCAGCGCCTGGCGCCGCCCCTGGGCGGCGCCGAGCGCCGCCCTGCGCAGCGCCCAGCGCTGCGCTGGCGGCGCCGAGCGCCGCCCCTGGGCAGCGCCGAGCGCTGCCCTGCGCAGCGCCCAGCGCTGCGCTGGGCAGCGCACAGCGCTGCCCTGGGCGGCGCCGTGCGCCGCCCTGGGCGGCGACGGTCGCCGCCTTGGGCGGCGCCGTGCGCCCCCTTTGGGCGGCGCCGTGCGCCGCCCGGGGCAGCAACAATTGCTGCCCCACCGGGCAGCGATCCAATCGCTGCCGGGTTTTGCCCCGAAAAAAATTTTTTTATTAAAAATATTTATTTTGTTTCATAAACCGAGACTCAAAAATTTTGTACAATTGATTATTCAATCGATTGATCTGAGCAACCTGGCTCTGATACCACTGTTGGAAAACTGGCGAGTTCCCAGACCAATTACGATTGATACCCGGTGCAGCGGAAGTTTAAAAAATTTTTCATGGAACGTTTCCATGGTATGGGTATCAACCGTTCATCGATTGAATTACGTGTGTGTAAAATTTAAATAACAATTAAATAAATTTTACCTCAAATCTCGCAACGAGATTAATGGACACCAACAGAACAATTCTGCTCTTGTTGTCTCTCCCTGGAACCGATGAACGCCTTCAATCAGGTCCACGAACAGAGGTTTAATCCCTCTGATAGATTGCACTAGAAAATCTATCAGAAGTTTTCTGCGAAGAAAATACACGAATTTGATTCGTTATTCCTTACTGCGATTCAAAATCACAGACCGGAATTTCTCAGACAGAGAGGGAGGGGGGCGACGGCCAAGCTTGAGAGAGGGGCTAGGGTTTCGATTTTTTTCTCTCAAAATTATGAGCTATCGTCTGTAATTTCTGTACTGAAATAACTTATTTATAATGCAGGCCACTAACACCTTAGGGCCCATTAGTCATAAGCTGGGGCCCGACAAGCAAAGCCCGCTCGTTCAGAAATTAATATAAAATTCATCGTGACTCCGATTGATGAAACGATTTCACCAATGTGCACAGAAACCATTTCTGCACGTTTTAAAGTCAAAATAAATTTTCCTGAATCCGAATTCAGTGGTTTCCAAAAATGTCCATCCCTATGTCATTTTAGGAAATCCTACTCCCTTACTCTTATTTAAGAAGTCCAACTCCTTAGTTCATTAAATTTAACTCTTTAAATTTAACTATCTCAACGGGGATTAAAACTCCATTACACTGTGTGACCCTCAATGGTTCAGGGATACAGCTAGCCGTGGGCTCACAACTCCTTGTGACTCGGAACAACACTTTCCGACTTGCCCAACGAATCATGGTAAAGCGCCTAGCAACATCGCCCCATGATTCCCTAGGTATCACTGATAGTGCCTACAAGAACCAGTAGATTTTGGTTAGCGTACAGTACGGTCCCTTCATCCAAATATCCCGATCGAATCAACAACCATTGGTATATCGAGAGTCGCTCAAGATTCGATAACTATGCAATGCATCTTGAAGATCAAATTAGTGACATCGCATGTGCTACTAAGAAACCATTTCTTAAATCACATCAAGTACTCTGGCCAGAGATTTGTCACACTAATATCTCCTCAGATCGCATAGGATATCCACACTCGCAAGTATGTGGTGAATCCTTGACAACAATGCATTGACTCCTATATGTGTCGTAACTGTACCCAATCTCGACACCTGATGACCCCCTCAGAGTCGGTAAACGAGTCAAAGCACAGTACTAGCATATAGAGTCTCCATGATGTTTCAAGTCGTAAGGACTAATGGTGTACAACCAAAACCGCGGACTTTATCCACTCGATAAGTGATAACCACTTGGAAAGTCCGGATAGGGTAGTTCGACTATTCATCCTATGAATATCCATTTGCATGCTTCGAACATCTCCATGTTCCCTACCAATGAAACGTGGTACTCCGCATCGCAAATGCTAGTCTCAAACTCGAGCGACCCTTATCCTTATTATCGGACGGCTCAATCGACTAGGAACGGTTTTAGAATATACAGTGACTATAAGATGTATTTCATGATAGACATCTCCATGTTCTACCACATCTTACATACACTATAGTATATTCAAGGTCTTTATCAAAACAACAATAGTATATCACAATATAACAATATGAAGTAATATAAAGTCATTGCCATAAAAGTGTAAATAATATTAAACAAAAGATTGTTTATACAAAGAGTCAACAAAGCCCATAGCCACACAGTTGGCTCACTGGGCACCCACTCTTACAATAAGTTCTGTTTAGTAGGTGATCCGGGTAAGGGTCACTACATCTTCTCATTCATTGATTTCCAAATTTTTCTTTTCTTTCACTTGCCTTTTGCCAACATTCTTCTCTTTCTTTTTCACCATTTTTTCTCAATATTTTCATATTTTTAAACATATCCCTTCTTTTTTCTTTTCTTCTTGCTACCCCCTTTTGATTTTTGAACAACACTCAACACACCATTCATTTCTCAACTTTTCAGTAGGAGCATACACATCAATGATCTATATTCAATTTACTCCCAACAAGGTAGGAATGAGTGTTTAAGCTATGGGTAGTAATTGTAGGTTCTTGAAAAATGTCGAATGAGGGTTTTTCACACGTTTTCACGCGTGCCATTCGTTTTCTATTAAGCTCAAATAAGGTACTAGGGACAAAATAAATAAAGGGTAGTTTGAAAGGCACAAACGAAATTCAGAAAGAAATGCCTATATCACTCCTAAATCACAGTATTCCCGTATTGCGCCTCGAGGGATGTCCGAACTTGTTCTAGACAAATATCAATTCACAGTTAACTCATACAGATCCCAATCAGTGCAGAAAAAAGAATCATCAGTAGTAAGCGATGATTACACCAACATAAAATACAGATTATGCACCTCTCGTGCTCAGATAAATGTGAAGGCTCAATTGGGCATCTAAAGGTAATTCACGAAAGATTTCTTTCTAGCCCAAAGATCAAACAAATTGCCTCAATCATATCAAAGTTTGTGTGTTTCAAATACAGATTCAAGTGTACCTCACAGAATGTTTTGAGACCTATTCATCGACTTGGTTATACTAGTTCAAAACGATTTGTCAAACAAAGAAGATAGTCATGGACTTAAGCAAAAACAAAGGTGAACCCAAAATATATATTTTTTTTTCATCGTTGGCTTTTCTGATTTTCATTCACAACACTTGCAACCACATTACAAACGACTCAAACGAACAAAGAAAACACGAAAAACAAAATTGAAAACACAAAAGACACACACCCTCCCCAAACTAAAGACAAGCATTGTCCCCAATGCTACTTAACACCACCAAAACGAAAACAAACTAAAAGAAAATAAAAACAAAAAAACAATAAAAACTCCCCTGGTACTAATCAGACTCCTCCTCATCCAAGTCTTCGGGCAGATCCCGAACCGGTGGAGCATATTGGAACTGGAACGGTGGAGGATATGGCGGTGGTGCAGGATAAACGGCCGGGTCCATCCCAGCATTGGCGAGCAGTCCTCGATAATCCCCCGTGGATATTTGATGGACCTGTCCGCCAGTTGTAAAGACATTCTGGTGGACTTTGGTTCTCCCAAGCTCAGTTTCCTGAAAACAGAGTAAGGCATTAAATTTATACTTGCACCCAAATCACACAAAGCCTTATGAAACTGAACATCATTAATTACAAAAGGGATAGAGAAACTCCCTGGATCCTTTTTCTTTTGTGGGATTTTCTTCTGCACCAGTGCCGAGAATTTTCTATCAGACTTATCATTGCATGCTCCTCCAATTTCCTCTTGTTAGAGAGGATTTCCTTCAAGAATTTTGCATAGCTTGGCATTTGCATCAGTGCATTGGCGAAGGGTATATTGATGTTCAATTTCTTGAACACTTCTAAAAATTTACCAAACTGAGAGTCTAGCTTGGCCTTCTTAAGAGCTGCAGGAAAAGGTGGTGGCACAACAATTTCAGATTGTGAAGTGGGTGGGGGTGTTGAGATAGATGACTTACCTGAATTTTTTTTTGATGTACCCGTTTCGGGCTCTTTCTCGCTTTTTTGTTCAGGCTCGACCGTCTTTCCACTCCTTAATTCAATTGCTTTCACTTGTTCCTTTGGATTCTTCTCACTGTCACTTGGCAAAGTACCCTGATCTCTGCTGGAAATTGATTTGGCCAATTGACCTATTTGATTCTCCAGATTTTTGATCGATGCATCTTGATTCTGCATACGGGTTTTAGTAGATGATATAAATTTCTGCATCATCTGCTCCAAGCTTCATTTATCCTCTTGAGGATGCCTGCTATAATTCTGATTTCCATACGGCTTATTATTCTGTCCACCCCATGAAAAATTTGGATGTTGTCTCCACCCTGGATTGTATGAATTCGAAAATGGGTCATTCCTGGGGCGATTCTGATTTCCCATGTGGCTTGCCATAACTCCCTCTGGTTGAGAGAATGTTTGATAGTCTTTCGTGAAATGCTCTGCACCGAATTTTTCACACCATACTTATTGCACTCGCATTGCCGAATGTCCTACACTCAGTTCCTCGATCCTTTTGTTCATGACTTCAAGTTGAGCAGCCACAGATGTGAATGCTTCAACTTGATGAATTCCAGTTGATTTC
>NC_133122.1:8876153-8916153 GCF_033568475.1 Henckelia pumila
TAGTTGAGTTCTTTTGCGGTTATGTATTGTGCTTTGAGTGTGTTTTCAATTTATGGGTTGGTGATTTCTTCTACATTGCTCTTGGCTTGATTGTATTTTCCTGCCCAGTTAGTGTTTGAGATATTGCCCCTTCGAAGATTTTCTCACATTCCCTGCACTTTGAGTTTAGCCGTGCACTTGCTCATCTTCAAGATTACTTGGTTTGTGTTGTGCTCATTGTTATTTGCAGGGCCTAAGTTATTACTGTGAGGATTGTGTGTGGCAGAGGTCACCCCTCTTCTGCTCTTGGATTTGATTGGGCCTCATACTATCGCCCAACAGTGACTTGCTTGTTGCTCTCGGTTTATTGGGCCTCCTACTATCGCCCATTTTATTTGTTTGGATTCCTCCGAGGTAATTGGCTTTTCCCTCCTTTATTTACTGCATTTGTGTGCCTCTCTTCCTCGCTTGCTGTTCTTGTGGTAGTACTTGAAGGGGTGTGGCTTTGTTGTTGGTGTGTTGGGGCCTTCGGCTATTGTAATGAGTGGCGAAAGCATGGACCAAGCTTCTGCCACTGGGGCCTCCTCGAGCAGTGCAGAACCAACGAGAGCTCAGGAGCTCATGGCTAAATTTATCTCTAAAAATCCAGAGAATACGTTTGCTAGCTTATTTCGGGATAATAGACTTCCGGAGGAGAATTGCTTGCTGAAATTTGTACCTATTTCAGAGGGGCCGATCTCTTTGTCCTTTGATGAAGTTGAGAATGTTAAAATTTTGGGGCCTTGCCTAGTTGGTTGTGTTGTTGGGAGGAAACTCAATGGCTACGTAGTCAAGGAATTTGTCCGACAATGGGGTAGCAAAGTGAGAATTGAGATTCATGATAGTGGATGGATTATGTTCTTCTTTTCTAATGAAGATGAGATGAAAAGAGTGTTGGAAGGAGGGCCATATCTTGTCTTTGGAAGACACTTGTTCCTCAAAGAACTTCCACCATGCTTCCTCTTTAGGGTTGAGGACATGTTAATGCTGCCTTCATGGGTGCAAATCCATGGACTCCCTGCTGATTGTTGGACTACGAAATCATTGAGTAAGATTGCCTCGGTGCTCGGCAAGCCAATACATACGGACATTCTCACCATGTCCAAAGGTAAAAGCTTGTTTGCTCGGGTCCTTGTGGAGATGGATTCCTCGAAACCAAGAATTTATGAATATCCAATCATGCTCCCTAATGGAATCTTGACAAATGTACGGTTTGTTTATGAAACAGAGCTTAAATATTGTTCCAAATGCAATTCCCTTGGACACTCCTTTGAGCAATGCCAATGGTTCAAAGGGCCAGCTGGTGAGGATGCAAATGCAAATGAAGATCCTACCAAAACAAAGGATGTAGGGGATCAACGAGTGCATCGTAGTAGATCTAGAGGGCCTGGCCAAAGGGGCGGAATGTGACCTCGTGGTGGAGGCCAAGGAGGCCGTGGTGGCCGTGGACCTAACAGGGGCCATGGGCCTGGTTTTGGGGGGGGAGGCCGTGGGCCTCGATTTGGTGGGGGTGGCCGTGGGCTAGCCGGAGGTGTTGTAGCCCCGGTTGCTACTTTGGGTGATAATGAAGGCACGGGGTATAATATTGTTCGTGAAGGCGAACTAGAAGGGGGAAATAAACAAGATGATTGTGTTGATGAGGATGGGATCATATTTGAAGTCCCAGATGCTAATGGCAATGGGAAGATCACTGTTGAAGTTTTCGAAGGCGGAAGTGATGAGGAAGGTTTCGAAACAGTAGTGAGTAAACGTAACAAGAAAGCAATTAAGTATCTCAAGCGTTTAACCAAGGTATGTAGCTCGGGAAGCTATAGCTCTGACATGACGGAGTACATTGAGGTTAACCCAAGGACTTGGTTACCGAATATGAATGCGAGAACTTTCTTACTAAACAAAGCACAAATCAAGGCTCGACGACTTAAGGTCATCGATCGCCACTCATGAAGATTGCATGTTGGAATGTGAGGGGCCTCAGCAAGCCCCTCAAACAGAAGAATGCTCAGGGAGTGTTGAAGAAACACAACTTGAGTATTCTTGGGTTACTCGAAGTCAAGATTAAGCCTAATCTTTTGAATCGTATGATGGACACTAAGTTCCCGGGGATGTCCTTCTTACACAACTTCCATTTGTGCGATAATAGCCGCATTTTGATCATGTGGGACCCTATGATGGTACACTTGGATTTGCTGGAGATGACTGATCAAATTATCCATGTGACAGTCAGTTGTCTTCATACACATAGGATTTTCCTAGCCTCCTTTGTGTATGGCTGGAACTCGATGGTGGCCAGAAGACCTCTTTGGGATTTTTGCTTCACAGAGGGGATGCAATTGACCTGCCGTGGATTTTGATGGGGGATTTTAACTGTGTCAGGCACCCCTATGAGAAAAAGGGAGGAGTGCCGGTTGCCCCTAGGGAAATGGCGGATCTTAGGAATTGTATTGCTAGACTTGAACTCTCAGATGTTAATCATGTTGGCTGCTACTTCACTTGGTTTAGTCTGGTGGTCTCGTATAAACTTGATAGGGTTATGGTTAACTATCATTGGACCGAATCTAATCTGGATGTTTTTGTGGATTTCGTTGCCCCTGGATGCTTCTCAGATCATTCTTGCAACGTTATTACCATCTTCAGAGACCATAGCCGTAGGGCTTCTCCCTTTAAATTCTTTAACATGTGGGCAACACATCAAGACTTTCAAGTGATTGTTCGTGATAACTGGTTCTATGGTGGTGGGGGGGGGGGGGGCACTGCACAGTTCATCATTAAGAAGATGTTGAATGGCATGAAAAGAGTTCTAAAACAACTCAATGACATGCATTTTAGCCATATTTCGGGTCGGGAAAAGAATGCTAATGAGGAGATTGTTGAAGCTCAAAACCGTGCTCTCAATGGTGATGGTGTGGATAACAGTATTGTTGAACTGAGAAGGAGGGCAGAGTTCCTTCTTGAGGCAGAGCGGCTGTTCCTATCCCAAAAAGCGAAGTGTGAGTATCTTAAGCACAGTGATAGATGCTCGAAATTCTTTCATGGTATGATAAAAAGGAACATCAAGCGTAATAAGATTGTAGCCCTCACACTAAGAGATGGTTCAATATCAGTGAACCCGAATGAAATTGCTGAGGATTTCGTAGGGTTTTATAGAAATCTCCTTGGGGTTGCCACTAATAGAGAAGCTTTGGATGAGTCTATTATCCCTCTTGGGCCAAGTCTTCCTGACTCTTCTTGGGGTGAGATGATGAGGATGGTAAGTGTGGATGATTGATTTTAGGCCCATTTCGTGTTGTACTGTATTTTATAAGATCATTGCAAAGATTTTGGAAAATCGATTGGGTAGAGTGATTGAGACTTTGATAAGCCCGGCACAGGCAGCTTTTATCCCTGGCCGTTCTTTAGTGGAGAACATACATTTGGCCCAAGAAATGTTAAAACACTATGCGAGGAAAAGGGGCTCTCCACGTTGTATTCTTATGATTGACTTACAGAAAGCATATGACACAATTCACTGGGAATTCCTGATAGATGTGTTGGAGAACGCGGCGATCAGATCAATTAGGATTGATACCCGGTGCAGCGGAAGTTTAAAATTTTATATGGAACGATTCCATAATGGGTATCAACCTTACGATTAAATTGTGTGTGTAAAAATTAAATAACAATTATAAATTTTTACCTCCAATCTCGAAGCGAGATTATGGACACCAACAGATTGCTCTGCTCTTGTTGTATATCCCTGGAACTGATGGACGAACTGTTCTTCAATCAGGTCCACGAACGGATATTTAATCCCTCTGATAGATTGCACTAGAAAATCTATCAGAAGTTTCTACGAAGAGATTAACGAATTTGATCCGTTAAACCAGACTGTAATTCAAAATTCACAGACTGGATTTTACCGAGCAGAGGGGAAAAGGGGGCGGCCACTTCAGAGGAAAAATACTAGGGTTTTTCGAAAATTTTATGACATGTTGTCTGTAATTTCTGTACTGCAATAACTTATTTATAATGTAGGCCGCTAACAGCTTAGGGCCCATTAGTCATAAGTTCAAGCCCGACAAGCAAAGCCCGCATGTTCAGAATATAATATAAAATTCATCATGACTCCGATTGATAAACCGATTTCACCAATGTGCACAGAAACCATTTCTGCACCTTTTAAAGTCAAGAGAAATTTTTCTGAATCCGAATTCAGTGATTTCCAAAAATGTCCATCCCTATGTCATTTTAGGAAATCTTACTCCTCTACTCTTAAATAAGAAGTCCAACTTCTTCGTTCATTAAATTTAACTCTTTAAATTTAACTATCTCAACGGGGATTAAAAATCCATTACTCTGTGTGACCCTCAATGGTTCAGGGATATAGCTAGCCGTGGGCTCACAACTCCTTGTGACTCGGAACAACAATTTTCGACTTGCCCATCGAATCATGGTATGAGCGCCTAGCAACATCGCCCCATGATTCCCTAGGTATCACTGATAGTGCCTGCAAGAACCAATAGATTTTGGTTAGCGTACAGTACGGTCCCTTCATCCATATATCCTGATCGAATCAAAAACCATTGGTATATCGAGAGTCGTTCGAGATTCGATAACTAGGCAATACATCTTGAAGATCAAATAGTGACATCGCATGTGCTACTAAGAAACCATTTCTTAAATCACATCATGTACTCTGGCCAGAGATTCGTCACACTAATATCTCCTCAGATCGCATAGGATATCCACACTCGCAAGTATGTGGTGAATCCTTGACAACAAAGCATCGACTACTATATGTGTTGTAACTATACCCAATCCCGACACCTGATGACCCCAATAGAGTCGGTAAACGAGTCAAATCACAGTACTAGCATATAGAGTCTCAATGATGTTTCAAGTAGTAAGTACTAATGGCGTACAACCAAAACCGCGGACTTTATCCACTCGATAAGTGATAACCACTTGGAAAGTCCGGATAGGGTAGTTCGATCATTCATCGTATGAATATCCATTTGCATGCTTCGAACATCTCTATGTTCCTTACCAATGAAACGTGGTACTCTGCATCGCAAATGCTAGTCTCAAACTCGAGCGATCCTTATCCTTATTATCGGACGGCTCAATCGACTAGGAACAGTTTAGAATATACAGTGACTATAAGATGTGTTTCATGATAGACATCCCCATGTTCTACCACATCTTACATACACTATAGTATATTCAAGGTCTTTATCAAAACAACAATAGTATATCACAATATAACAATATGAAGAAAGATAAAGTCATTGACATTAATAAAAGTGTAAATTATATTAAACAAAAGATTGTTTATACAAAGAGTCATCAAAGCCCTTAGCCACAAGTTGGCTCACCGGGCACCCACTCTTTCAATCTCCCACTTGCCCTAAAGCCAACTAGTCATACTACGTAGACCGATTGCTTCGCGATGTTTGTCAAATAATGGTCCTGGCAAGGGCTTAGTAAGTGGATCAGCGATATTGTCTGCAGAGGCCACTCTTTCGACAGTGATGTCTCCTCTTTCCACAATCTCCCGGATGATGTGGTATTTCCTCAGTACATGTTTGGATCTTTAATGAGACCTTGGTTCCTTTGCCTGAGCAATGGCACCCGTGTTGTCACAGTACACCGGGACTGGACCAACAGCTTCAGGAATGACGCCCAACTCTTGGACGAAATTCCTCATCCAAACGGCCTCTTTAGCAGCAGCTGATGCTGCAATGTATTCTGCCTCAGTGGTGGAATCCGCTGTGGTGTCCTGCTTGGAACTCTTCCAAGAGACAGCACCGCCATTGAGCATGAACACAAATCCAGAGGTTGACTTCGAGTCATCCACGTCACTTTGGAAGCTAGAGTCGGTATAGCCTTCCAATTTTAGTTCTCTTCCTCCATATACCATGAACATATTCTTAGTCCTTCGTACTTAAGAATGTCCTTCACGGCTTTCCAATGCATTTGACCGGGATTAGCTTGATATCTGCTCGTGACACTCAGAGCAAATGCTACATCCGGTCTGGTAGATATCATCCCATACATGATACTACCTATGGCTGGCGCATATGGTACATGTGTCATTTTCTTTATCTCTTCATCTGTCTTGGGACACATAGACTTGGATATAGAAACTCCATGACACATGGGTAGATGTCCTCTCTTGGACCCATCCATTGAAAACCGTTTCAATATGGTGTCGATGTAGGTTGATTGAGTGAGTCCTATCATTCTCTTAGATCCATCTCTATAGATCTGTATCCCTAGAATATAGGATGCCTCACCCAAATCCTTCATCGAGAATCTACCTGATAACCATATCTTTGTTGACTGCAACATCCCTACATCATTCCCAATGAGTAGGATGTCATCAACATAAAGTACTAAGAATGTCACAGCATCCTTAATTACTTTCTTGTACACGCATGGTTCCTCCGGGTTCTTGATGAAACCAAAATCCTTTATTGTTTCATCAAATTTCTGGTTCCAACTTCTTGATGCTTGTTTTAGAACATAAATTTATCTCTGAAGCTTGCATACCTTATGCTCGCTTCCCATGGATGTGTACCCCTCAGGCTGCTTCATATAGATTTCTTCCTTAATGTCTCCATTAAGAAAAGCAGTCTTCACATCCATTTGCCATATCTCATAGTCATACCAAGCAGCTATGGCAATAAGGATTCTTACGGACTTGAACATTGCAACTGGTGAAAAGGTTTCATCATAGTCAACTCCTTGTCTTTGAGTATAACCTTTCGCCACCAATCGCGCCTTGTAGGTCAATACCTTACCATCAGGCCCAAGCTTTCTCTTGTAGATCCATTTACACCCTATTGGAACAATTCCATCGGGAGGATCTACTAAAGACCAAACTTGGTTTGTATGCATCGAATCTATTTCCGACTGCATAGCTTCAAGCCATAAATTTGAATCCGCATCAGAAATTGCTTCCTTGAAATTTCTTGGATCACATCCAACATCGGGTTCATCTTGATCCCCTTCAAGAAGAAGACCATATCGAATAGGAGGTCTAGAAGTCCTCTCGGATCTTCTAGGTACAGGCATGTCTATCAATGGTTCCTGAGGTGTAGGATCGTTATTTTGTATTTCGGGTTCTTCTCGAATTTCTTCGAGTTCCATCATCTCGCCTTTCTTATCCAATAAGAACTCCTTCTCCAAGAAGGTGGCATTCCTTGAAACAAACACCTTTGTTTCAGCAGGATAATAGAAATAATATCCGATTGAATTCTTCGGATACCCTACAAAATAACATAAGTTGGATCGACTATCCAACTTATCTCCCACTGTCCGCTTCACGTAAGCAGGACATCCCCAAATACTCAAGTACGAATACATAGGAGCTTTGCCATTCCATAACTCGTATGGTGTTTTGTCCACTGCTTTAGTGTGGACGTTGTTCAACAACAATACCGCCGTTTCAAGAGCATAGCCCCAAAACGAAGGTGGAAGCTCAGTGAAGCTCATCATGGATCGAACCATGTCCAACAAAGTTCGATTACGACGCTCTGATACACCATTCAGCTGTGGTATCATAGGAGGAGTCCACTCAGAGAGAATCCCATTCTCTTTTAGATAGTCCAAAAACTCGGTACTTAAGTATTCTCCACCTCGATCCGATCGAAGTGCTTTAATACTTTTACCTAACTTGTTTTCTACTTCAGCCTTGAATTCTTTGAACTTTTCAAATGCTTCAGACTTATATTTCATTAAATATAAATACCCATACCTAGATAAAATCATCAGTAAAGGTAATGAAGTAGGTGTGGCCATATTGAGTACCAACTCTAAATGGACCACAAACATCTGTATGGATCAAATCCAACAGATTTTGACTACGCTCAGGTTTCCCCTTAAAAGGAGATTTAGTCATTTTTCCTTTCAGACAGGATTCACAAGTAGGTAGAGAGTTAATATCAGACATATCAAACATGCCCTCTCCCACTAGCTTGTTCATCCTCCTTGAGGAAATATGACCTAACCTAGCATGCCAAAGGTTTGCTGGGTTTTGGCTATCGATTTTCCTTTTGTTTGTTGTTGCCGGTTTATCAACATAATTAATTGGAACGTCTTTTAGTTTTAAGTTATATAGATCATTTTCAAGTTGTCCATTTCCAATCAAACATTCATTCTTGTAAATATTGCAAATCCCATTCACAAAATTGCAAGAATAACCATCTCTATCAAGCATAGAAACAGAAATAATGTTTTTAATCAAATCCGGAACAAATAAAACATCTCTCAAAAGTAACTTAAAACCGTTCTGCAAAATTAAATAAACATCTCCCACAGCCTTAGCTTCAACTCTGGAACCATTTCCGAGCCTCAGCTGGGTCTCACCCATTCTAAGCCTGCGACTTCTTGTCATCACCTGCAAATCATTGCAAATGTGAGATCCACATCCGGTATCCAATACCCAAGAAGTAGTATTAAGTGAAACATTTATTTCAATATAGAACATACCCTTCGCAGTTCGCAACTGCTCTAGATATTCCTTGCAGTTACGCTTCCAATGACCGGGCTTCTTGCAGTAATGGCAAACATCCTTGGATTTTTCCATGTTTGAAGCCTTTGTCTTGTACTTCTTCTCGGGTTCGATTTTCTTGGGTGGGGCAGAACGTTTCTTACCCTTTGTACTTGGCCCCTTCTTAGCAGAAGAAGAGGAGCCCACCAAGAAAGCCGGTTTATCCTTCTTTAATGTGGATTCATATGTCACAAGCATATTGACCATCTCTTCAAGGGAGGCCTCTATCTTTTTCATATTGAAATTCACCACAAATCCGTCAAACGAAGAAGGAAGAGATTGAAGTAATAAGTCCACGTTGAGTTCATGCTTCAACACCAAATCAAGGGTTACCAACTTCTGTATGAGCCAAATCACTCGTACCCCATGATCACGGACCGAAGTCCCTTCACGCATGCGACACGTCATTAGCTCCTTTACAGTAACGAACCTTTCAGCCCTCGATTGAGCCCCAAAAAGTTCCTTGAGTTGTACGTGAATGTCAGCAGCATTCACGGTGTCCTCAAATCGCCTCTGGAGTTCATCAGACATCGAGGCTTGCATATAGCATTTGGCCTTGATATCATGGTCCCACCATGTATCAAGCTTGGCTAACTCTTCCGGACTTATGTCAGCTGGTGCTTCTTTCGGAGGAGATTTTTCTAACACGTAGAGCATCTTCTCCGAAGTCAAGACAATCTTCAACTTACGGAACCATTCCGTATAGTTTGCGCCAGTCAATTTATTTTGTTCGAGGATCGAGAAAAGTGGATTACGCGAATTCATCTTTATGAAATACTGAAAAGAAACAGACAAATATCAGTGATTGTTTAAGTAATTTACTAAGACATAAAATAGGCGAAATTAATTTTTTGAATCTCACTCCCACTATTTTAACGATTTCACTACCCTCTAGTGAAAACGGAAAACTGTTTTCCTTAGTGAGAACATGGAGTCCAATTGACAAACTATGGTCCCGAATAATGTCAGCCAACCATAATTTTCAAAAGGTAGAGCCCAATTGCTTCCAAAGAAACCTCCATGTTTTTACCTCATGTCCAATAAGGGCCCAATAATATGACGCCGTTTATTGTGACATGTCAAGATGACCCATCAATATTAAGTTGTGATGGACGGTCGCCATGTGGATCCCTCAATAATATGAGCCGATCCCATGGGAGTTCCACCCAACTTACAACATGTGTCGATCCAATGTACAGCTTTCCGACGAACGGGCCCCCCCAATAATATGAGCCGGACCGTATCCGCGGGTAGCATCTCATACATTGATCGTTGATGGAAGGTAGGAACATTTAAACAAATTTAAATTTCCTTTATTTATCTTGATATCAATTTTAATTCATATTTAAAATGAGGGATTTTAATTTTGAAAATTTGTCTCATCATTTTTAAAATTTTGTATGTTTGTCGGATTCACACAATTTTGTCTAAAACATGCATACAACAATAATATTACATATTATATAGGATGATCGATTCCATTTCTAATCGACCCGTGGTTGCCAATCACGAGTCTTAGTCCAATCCTAGGTAATATGCAGTATGTAATGCAATCCTATTACATTTTGCTTCCAATTTACATTTCTTCTGTCTTTATTGTCTGCTGGGCCCACCTCCATCTTCAAATCTTCATCTCCCACTAAATCTAATGTATTTACAATAAATAACAATGACAAGTAGGGGATACATTTTTAAGGGGTGGGAACGGGCCATAAACCAAGCCCACTTTTATTACATATGACAATTCATATTGGGCCATAAACCAGGCCCATTAATAAATCCAACAACAATAAAAACAAATGTAAATTCCTAACATACACCTACAAAATTGGTCATGGCAATCGATCATCCTTATCCAATAACATTTAATTCAAAATTAATTTATTGGATAACATGCAATGGCAATTTAAATTTAAAAGGATAAAATCATATTTCATATATAAAATCTTATTTTACATACAAAATCATATTTTATCTTTTTATCAAATAAAATCATATTTTATCTATAAAATCCAATTTTATACATAAAATCATATTTTAATCAATATATCCATAAGATCATATCTTATCATCAATTGTACCAAAAATAATTAATTTCAAAATTCAATTTAACGGATAAAATATTTAAATTTTCCAAAAATTCAAATTTATCCAAAAATCAATTTTAAAATTTTCGGACTCGAACAATTCGATCCGACGCCTCGTGGACCAATCAAAAACAATTTTCGATCGGACCAAAAATAGAATTTTAACATATTAAAATTTAATTTAAAAATTAAAAAATTAATTTTTCCGCGGGCCGCCCGGGACATTCCCGGGCTGCCCGCGCCCCATAGGGCTCGGGCCGGGCAGCCCGGCTGCCCCTAGGGCAGCGACGATCGCTGCCCTGGGCAGCGCCGAGCGCCGCCCTGCGCAGCACATAGCGCTGCGCTGGGCAGCGCCGTGCGCTGCCCGGGGCAGCAACGATCGCTGCCCCCCCGGGCAGCGATCCAATCGCTGCCCGGGTTTTTGCCCGAAATTTTTTTTTTTTATTTTTAAATATTTATTTTGTTTCAAAAACCGAGGCTTAAAAATTTTTTGTACAATCGATTAATTTAATCGCTTGATCTGAGCAACCTGGCTCTGATACCACTGTTGGAGAACGCGACGATCGGATCAATCAGGATTGATACCCGGTGCAGCGGAAGTTTAAAATTTTATATGGAACGATTCCATAATGGGTATCAACCTTACGATTAAATTGTGTGTGTAAAAATTAAATAACAATTATAAATTTTTACCTCCAATCTCGAAGCGAGATTATGGACACCAACAGATTGCTCTGCTCTTGTTGTATATCCCTGGAACTGATGGATGAACTGTTCTTCAATCAGGTCCACGAACGGATATTTAATCCCTCTGATAGATTGCACCAGAAAATCTATCAGAAGTTTCTACTAAGAGATTAACGAATTTGATCCGTTAAACCAGACTGTAATTCAAAATTCACAGACTGGATTTTATCGAGCAGAGGGGAAAAGGGGGCGGCCACTTTAGAGGAAAAATACTAGGGTTTTTCGAAAATTATGTGACCTGTTGTCTGTAATTTCTGTACTGCACTAACTTATTTATAATGTAGGCCGCTAACAGCTTAGGGCCCATTAGTCATAAGTTCAAGCCCGACAAGCAAAGCCCGCATGTTCAGAAATTAATATAAAATTCATCATGACTCCGATTGATAAACCGATTTCACCAATGTGCACAGAAACCATTTCTGCACCTTTTAAAGTCAAGATAAATTTTTTTGAATCCCAATTCAGTGATTTCCAAAAATGTCCATCCCTATGTCATTTTAGGAAATCTTACTCCTCTACTCTTAAATAAGAAGTCCAACTTCTTCGTTCATTAAATTTAACTCTTTAAATTTAACTATCTCAACTGGGATTAAAAATCCATTACTCTGTGTGACCCTCAATGGTTCAGGGATACAGCTAGCCGTGGGCTCACAACTCCTTGTGACTCGGAACAACAATTTCCGACTTGCCCATCGAATCATGGTATGAGCGCCTAGCAACATCGCCCCATGATTCCCTAGGTATCACTGATAGTGCCTGCAAGAACCAATAGATTTTGGTTAGCGTACAGTACGGTCCCTTCATCCATATATCCCGATCGAATCAACAACCATTGGTATATCGAGAGTCGTTCGAGATTCGACAACTATGCAATACATCTTGAAGATCAAATAGTGACATCGCATGTGCTACTAAGAAACCATTTCTTAAATCACATCATGTACTCTGGCCAGAGATTCGTCACACTAATATCTCCTCAGATCGCATAGGATATCCACACTCGCAAGTATGTGGTGAATCCTTGACAACAAAGCATCGACTCCTATAGGTGTTGTAACTGTACCCAATAGAGTCGGTAAATGAGTCAAAGCACAGTACTAGCATATATAGTTTCAATTATGTTTCAAGTAGTAAGGACTAATGGTGTACAACCAAAACCGCAGACTTTATCCACTCGATAAGTGATAACCACTTGGAAAGTTCGGATAGGGTAGTTCGATCATTCATCGTATGAATATCCATTTGCATGCTTCGAACATCTCTATGTTCCTTACCAATGAAACGTGGTACTCTGCATCGCAAATGCTAGTCTCAAACTCGAGCGATCCTTATCCTTATTATCGGACGGCTCAATTGACTAGGAACAGTTTAGAATATACAGTGACTATAAAATGTGTTTCATGATAGACATCCCCATGTTCTACCACATCTTACATACACTATAGTATATTCAATGTCTTTATCAAAATAACAATAGTATATCACAATATAACAATATGAAGAATGATAAAGTCATTGCCATTAATAAAAGTGTAAATTATATTAAACAAAAGATTGTTTATACAAAGAGTCATCAAAGCCCTTAGCCACAAGTTGGCTTACCGGGCACCCACTCTTTCAAGATGCTCTTCGCCATCTTAATTTCCCACCTCTGTTTGTGTCATGGATTATGGAGTGTGTGAGCACGACCTCGTTTTCTATATCCTTTGGGGGTCAATTAAATGGATTCTTTAAGGGTGCCAGGGGCCTGCGACAGGGAGATCCTCTTTCTCCCTTTCTGTTTGCCATCTGCATGGAAATGCTTTCGAGATCCTTGCTACAAGCATCTAGACTACCAGATTTTCAATTTCACCCCAAATGTGAGGCTTTGAGTATCACTCATTTGGTTTATGCTGATGATCTACTTATCCTAGCTAAAGGTGAAACTCAAAGCGTTAAGATCTTATTGGACTGTGTGGACAAATTTGGAAAGACAGCGGGGCTCCGGGCTAATGCATTGAAGTCCAATATTTTCTTGGTTGCGGTTAAAGAGCCGGTTATAAGGGAAATCATTAGGATGAGTGGCTATCAGGAGGGCTCATTCCCTTTTCGCTACTTGGGAATTCCGTTGGCAGCAGGGCGTCTGACAGAAAGAGATTTTAGTGGGTTGGTGGACACCATTGCCAGGAAAGTAGCTGCTTGGCCTAGACATACTCTTTCCTATGCTGGAAATTTGGAGTTACTTCGATCTGTCGTCCAGGGAGTGGAATGCTTTTGGCTTTCAGTCTTTCCAATTTCGTGTGGGGTTATAGACAAGATTGAAAAGACTTGCAGAAGTTTTATGTGGACAAGTAAGCACCCCCCAATATCCTGGCGTAAGGTTTGTTCCCCTATTAATGATGAGGGGTTGGGGCTTCGAGATTTGAGAATTTGGAATAAGACGTTGCTTGCGAAAACGCTTTGGGACATCCATAACAAAAAGGATTCTTTGTGGGTGAAATGGATTAACCACTATTATTGGGATAATGTCAAGGATTGGACTGTCAGAAAGGATGATACCAATCTTATTAAGAAACTAGTGGACATTCGAGATGAACTGGCGCTTAAGTTTGGTGATTGGGAAGGGGCGGCTGCTCAGCTGGAGATTTGGTTTGGCAAGAAAGATGGGCTAGTTCAGTTATATCACAGCTTCTTTTCAGGCCAGAGGAGGTGGCCTTGGAAGCCATTTGTTTGGAGACCGTACATTCTTCCCAAACATAGAGTTGTCTTTTGGCTTGTTGCCAATGGTAAATTCTTAACCAAAGACAGACAACCGTACATTTTGAAAGAGTGGGTGCCCGGTGAGCCAACTTGTGGCTAAGGGCTTTGATGACTCTTTGTATAAACAATCTTTTGTTTAATATAATTTACACTTTTATTAATGGCAATGACTTTATCTTTCTTCATATTGTTATATTGTGATATACTATTGTTGTTTTGATAAAGACCTTGAATATACTATAGTGTATGTAAGATGTGGTAGTACATGGGGATGACTATCATGAAACACATCTTATAGTCACTGTATATTCTAAATAGTTCCTAGTCGATTGAGCCGTCCGTTAATAAGGATAAGGATCGCTCGAGATTGAGACTAGCATTTGCGATGCCGAGTACCACGTTTCATTGGTATGGAACATAGAGATGTTCAAAGCATGCAAATGGATATTCATACGATGAATGATCGAACTACCCTATCCGGACTTTCCAAGTGGTTATCACTTATCGAGTGGATAAAGTCCGCGGTTTTGGTTGTACACCAAACATCATTGAGACTCTATATGCTAGTACTGTGCTTTGACTCGTTTACCGACTCTATTGGGGTCATCAGGTGTCGGGATTGGATACAGTTACAACACATATAGGAGTCGATGCTTTGTTGTCAAGGATTCACCACATACTTGCGAGTGTGAATATCCTATGCAATCTGAGGAGATATTAGTGTGACGAATCTCTGGCCAGAGTACATGATGTGTTTTAAGAAATGGTTTCTTAGTACAACATGCGATGTCACTATTTGATCTTCAAGATGTATTGCATAGTTATCGAATCTAGAACGACTCTCGATTTACCAATGGTTGTTGATTCGATCGGGATATTTGAATGAAGGGACCGTACTGTACGCTAACCAAAATCTATTGGTTCTTGCAGGCACTATCAGTGATACCTAGGGAATTATGGGGCGATGTTGCTAGGCGCTCTTACCATGATTCGATGGGCAAGTCGGAAATTGTTGTTCCGAGTCACAAGGAGTTGTGAGCCCACGGCTAGCTGTATCCCTGAACCATTGAGGGTCACACAGAGTAATTGATTTTTAATCCCCGTTGAGATAGTTAAATTTAAAGAGTTAAATTTAATGAACAAAGAAGTGGGACTTCTTATTTAAGAGTAGAGGAGTAGGATTTCCTAAAATGACATAGGGATGGGCATTTTTGGAAATCACTGAATTCAGATTCAGAAAAATTTATCTTGACTCTAAAAGATGCAGAAATGGCTTCTGTGAACATTGGTGAAATTGGTTTATCAATCTGAGTCACGATGAATTTTATATTAATTTTTGAACATGCGGGCTTTGCTTGTCAGGGTTGAACTTATGACTAATGGGCCCTAAGCTGTTAGCAGCCCACATTATAAATAAGTTATTGCAGTACAGAAATTACACAACAGAGGCTCACAATTTTCGAAAAACCCTATTTGTTTTTATTAAAAGTGGCCGCCCCCCTTCCCTCTCTGCTCGGGAAAATCCAGCCTGTGAATTTTGAATTGTAGTCTGGTTTAACGGATCAAATTCGTTAATTCTCTTCGTAGAAACTTCTGATAGATTTTCTAGTGCAATCTATCAGAGGGATTAAATCTCTGTTCGTGGACCTGATTGAAGAACAGTTCGTCCATCAGTTCCTAGGATATACAACAAGAGCAGAGTAATCTGTTGGTGTCCATAATCTCGATTCGAGATTGGAGGTAAAAATTTATAATTGTTATTTAATTTTTACACACACAATTTAATCGTAAAGTTTTGATACCCATTATGGAATCGTTCCATATAAAATTTTTAAACTTCCGCTGCACCGGGTATCAATTCTGATTGATCTGATCACCGTTCTCCAACAGTGGTATCAGAGCCAAGTTGCTCAGATTAAGCGATTAAATTATTCGATTGTATAAAAATTTTTAAGCCTCGGTTTTTGAAACAAAATAAATTTTTTTTAAAAGAATAAAATTTTTCGGGCAAAAGACGGGCAGCGATTGGATCGCTGCCCGGGGGGCAGCGAGGGTCGCTGCCCATGGGCGGCGACGGGCTGCCCGGCCTGAGCCCCTTTGGGGCGCGGGCTGCCCGGAAGCGTCCCGGGCGGCCCGCGAAAATTATTTTTTAATTTTAAAATTAAAATTTTAATATGTTAAAATTCTATTTTTGGTCCGATCGAAAATTGTTTTTGATTGGTCCACGAGGCGTCGGATCAAATTGTTCGAGTCCGAAAATTTTAAAATTGATTTTTGGATAAATTTGAATTTTTGGAAAATTTATAGATTTTATCCGTTAAATCAGATTTTATGAAATTAATTATTTTTGGTACAATTGATGATAAGATATGATCTTATGGAAATATTGATTAAAATATGATTTTATGTATAAAATTGGATTTTATATGTAAAATATGATTTTATTTGATAAAAAGATAAAATATGATTTTGTATGTAAAATAAGATTTTATATATGGAATATGATTTTATCCTTTTAATTTAAATTTCCATTGCATGTTATCCAATAAATTAATTTTGAATTAAATATTATTGGATAAGGATGATCGATTGCCATGACCAATTTTGTAGATGTATGGTAGGAATTTACATTTGTTTTTATTGTTGTTGGATTTATTAATGGGCCTGGTTTATGGCCCAATATGAATTGTCATATGTAATAAAAGTGGGCCTGGTTTATGGCCCGTTCCCATCCCTTAAAATGTATCCCCTACTTGTCATGATTATTTATTGTAAATACATTAGACTTAGTGGGAGATGAAGAATTGAAGACGGAGGTGGGCCCAGCAGACAATAAAGACTGAAGAAATGTAAATTGGAAGCTCAATGTAATAGGATTGCATTGCATACCTGCATATTACCTAGGATTGGACTTAGACTCGTGATTGGCAACCACGGGTCGATTAGAAATGGAATCGATCATCCTATATAATATATGATATTATAGTTGTATGCATGTTTTAGACAAAATTGTATGAATCCCGCAAGCATACAAATTTTAAAATGATGAGACAAATTTTCAAAATTAAAATCCCTCATTTTAAATATGATTTAAAATTGATATCAAGATAAATAAAGGAAATTTAAAATTGTTTAAATGTTCCTACCTTCCATCAACGATCAATGTATGAGATGCTACCCGCGGATACGGTCCGGCTCATATTATTGGGGGGGCCCGTTCGTCGGAAAGCTGTACATTGGATCGACACATGTTGTAAGTTGGGTGGAACTCCCATGGGATCGGCTCATATTATTGGGGGATCCACATGGCGACCGTCCATCACAACTTAATATTGATGGGTCATCTTGACATGTCACAATAAACGGCGTCATATTATTGGGCCCTTATTGGACATGAGGTAAAAACGTGGAGGTTGCTTTGGAAGCAATTGGGCTCTACCTTTTGAAAATTATGGTTGGCTGATATTATTCGGGACCATAGTTTTTCAATTGGACTCCATGTTCCCACTAAGGAAAACAGTTTCCCGTTTTCACTAGAGGGTAGTGAAATCGTTAAAATAGTGGGAGTGAGATTTATAAAATAAATTTTGCCTATTTTATGTCTTAGTAAATTAATTAAACAATCACTGATAATTGTCTGTTTCTTTTCAGTATTTCATAAAGATGAATTCGCGCAATCCACTATTCTCTATCCTCGAACAAAATAAACTGAGTGGCGCAAACTATACGGAATGGTTCCGTAAGTTGAAGATTGTCTTGACCTCGGAGAAGATGCTCTACGTGTTAGAAAAATCTCCTCCGAAGGAAGCACCAGCTGATGTATGTCCGGAAGAGTTGGCCAAACTTGATACATGGTGGGACCATGATATCAAGGCCAAATGCTATATGCAAGCCTCGATGTCTGATGAACTCCAGAGGCGATTTGAGGACACCGTGAATGCTGCTGACATTCACGTACAACTCAAGGAACTTTTTGGGGCTCAATCGAGAGCTGAAAGGTTCGCTACTATAAAAGAGCTAATGACGTGTCGCATGCGTGAAGGGACTTCGGTCCGTGATCATGGGGTACGAGTGATTTGGCTCATGCAGAAGTTGGTAACGCTTGATTTGGTGTTGGAGCATGAACTCAACGTGGACTTATTACTTCTCTCTCTTCCTTCTTCGTTTGACGGATTTGTGGTAAATTTCAATATGAACAAGATAGAGGCCTCCCTTGAAGAGATGGTCAATATGCTTGTAACATATGAAGCCACTTTAAAGAAGGATAAACCGGCTTTCTTGGTAGGCTCCTCTTCTTCTGCTAAGAAGGGGCCAAGTACAAAGGGTAAGAAACGTTATGCCCCACCCAAGAAAACCGAACCCGAGAAGAAGTACAAGACAAAGGCTTCAAACATGGAAAAGTCCAAGGATGTTTGCCATTACTGCAAGAAACCCGGTCAATGGAAACGTAACTACAAGGAATATCTAGAGCAGTTGCGAACTGCGAAGGGTATGTTCTATATTGAAATAAATGTTTCACTTAACACTACTTCTTGGGTATTGGATACCGGATGTGGATCTCACATATGCAATGATTTGCAGGTGATGACAAGAAGTCGCAAGCTTAGAATGGGTGAGACCCAGCTGAGGCTCGGAAATGGTTCCAGAGTTGAAGCTAAAGCTGTGGGAGATGTTTATTTAATTTTGCAGAACGATTTTAAGTTACTTTTGAGAGATGTTTTATTTGTTCCAGATTTGATTAAAAACATTATTTTTGTTTCTATGCTTGATAGAGATGGTTATTCTTGCAATTTTGTGAATGGGATTTGCAATATTTACAAGAATGAATGTTTGATTGGAAATGGACAACTTGAAAATGATCTATATAACTTAAAATTAAAAGACGTTCCAATAAATTATGTTGATAAACCGATAACAACAAACAAAAGGAAAATCGATAGTCAAAACCCGGCAAACCTTTGGCATGCTAGGCTAGGTCATATTTCCTCAAGGAGGATGAACAAGCTAGTGGGAGAGGGCATGTTTGATATGTCTGATATTAACTCTCTACCTACTTGTGAGTCCTGCCTGAAAGGAAAAATGACTAAATCTCCTTTTAAGGGGAAACCTGAGCGTAGTCAAAATCTGTTGGATTTGATCCATACAGATGTTTGTGGTCCATTTAGAATTGGTACTCAATTTGGCCACACCTACTTCATTACCTTTACTGATGATTATTCAAGGTATGGGTATTTATATTTAATGAAATATAAGTCTGAAGCATTTGAAAAGTTCAAAGAATTCAAGGCTGAAGTAGAAAACAAGCTAGGTAAAAGTATTAAAGCACTTCGATCGGATCGAGGTGGAGAATACTTAAGTACCAAGCTTTTGGACTATCTGAAAGAGAATGGGATTCTCTCTCAGTGGACTCCTCCTATGACACCTCAGCTAAATGGTGTATCGGAGCGTCGTAATCGAACTTTGTTGGACATGGTTCGATCCATGATGAGCTTCACTGAGCTTCCACCTTCGTTTTGGGGCTACGCGCTTGAAACGGCGGTGTTGTTGTTGAACAACGTCCACACCAAAGAAGTGGACAAAACACCATACGAGTTATGGAATGGCAAAGCTCCTAAGTATTCGTACTTGATGATTTGGGGATGTCCTGCTTACATGAAGCAGACAGTGGGAGATAAGTTGGATAGTCGATCCACCTTATGTTATTTTGTAGGGTATCCGAAGAATTCAATCGGATATTATTTCTATCATCCTGCTGAAACAAAGGTGTTTGTTTCAAGGAATGCCACCTTCTTGGAGAAGGAGTTTTTATTGGATAAGAAAGGCGAGATGATGGAACTCGAATAAATTCGAAAAGAACCCGAAATACAAAATAATGATCCTACACCTCAGGAACCATTGATGGACACGCCTATACCTAGAAGATCCGAGAGGACTTCTAGACCTCCTATTCGATATGGTCTTCTTCTTGAAGGGGATCAAGATGAACCCGACGTTGGATGTGATCCAAGAAACTTCAAGGAAGCAATTTCTGATGCGGATTCAAATTTATGGCTTGAAGCTATGCAGTCGGAAATAGATTCGATGCATACAAACCAAGTTTGGTCTTTAGTAGATCCTCCCAATGGAATTGTTCCAATAGGGTGTAAATGGATCTACAAGAGAAAGCTTGGGCCTGATGGTAAGGTATTGACCTACAAGGCACGATTGATGGCGAAAGGTTATACTCAAAGACAAGGAGTTGACTATGATGAAACCTTTTCACCAGTTGCAATGTTCAAGTCCATAAGAATCCTTATTGCCATAGCTGCTTGGTATGACTATGAGATATGGCAAATGGATGTGAAGACTGCATTTCTTAATGGAAACATTAATGTAGAGATCTATATGACGCAGCCTGAGGGATACACATCCATGGGAAGCGAGCATAAGGTATGCAAGCTTCAGAGATCGATCTATGGTCTCAAACAAGCATCAAGAAGTTGGAACCAAAAATTTGATGAAACAATAAAGGATTTTGGTTTTATCAAGAACCCGGAGGAACCATGCTTGTACAAGAAAGTAGTTAAGGATGCTGTGACATTCTTAGTACTTTATGTTGATGACATCCTACTCATTGGGAATGATGTAGGGATGTTGCAGTCAACAAAGATATGGTTATCAGGTAAATTCTCGATGAAGGATTTGGGTGAGGCATCCTATATTCTAGGGATACAGATCTATAGAGATAGATCTAATAGAATGATAGGACTCACTCAAGCAACCTACATCGACACCATACTGAAACGGTTTTCAATGGATGGGTCCAAGAGAGTACATCTACCTATGTGTCATGGAGTTTCTCTATCCAAGTCTATGTGTCCCAAGACTGATGAAGAGATAGAGAAAATGACACATGTACCATATGCGTCAGCCATAGGTAGTATCATGTATGGGATGATATCTACCAGACCGGATGTAGCATTTGCTCTGAGTGTCACGAGCAGATATCAAGCTAATCTCGGTCAAATGCATTGGAAAGCCGTGAAGGACATTCTTAAGTACTTACGAAGGACTAAGAATATGTTCATGGTATATGGAGGAAGAGAACTAAAATTGGAAGGCTATACCGACTCTAGCTTCCAAAGTGACGTGGATGACTCGAAGTCAACCTCTGGATTTGTGTTCATGCTCAATGGCGGTGTTGTCTCTTGGAAGAGTTCCAAGCAGGACACCACAACGGATTCCACCACTGAGGCAGAATACATTGCAGCATCAGCTGTTGCTAAAGAGGCCGCTTGGATGAGGAATTTCGTCCAAGAGTTGGGCGTCATTCCTGAAGTTGTTGGTCCAGTCCCGGTGTACTGTGACAATAGGGGTGCCGTTGCTCAGGCAAAGGAACCAAGGTCTCATCAAAGATCCAAACACGTACTGAGGAAATACCACATCATCCGGGAGATTGTGGAAAGAGGAGACATCACTGTCGAAAGAATGGCCTCTGCAGACAATATCGCTGATCCACTTACTAAGCCCTTGCCAAGACCATTATTTGACAAACATCGCGAAGCAATGGGTCTACGTAGTATGACTAGTTGGCTCTAGGGCAAGTGGGAGATTGAAAGAGTGGGTTCCCGGTGAGCCAACTTGTGGCTAAGGGCTTTGATGACTCTTTGTATAAACAATCTTTTGTTTAATATAATTTACACTTTTATTAATGGCAATGACTTTATCTTTCTTCATATTGTTATATTGTGATATACTATTGTTGTTTTGATAAAGACCTTGAATATACTATAGTGTATGTAAGATGTGGTAGTACATTGGGATGACTAATCATGAAACACATCTTATAGTCACTGTATATTCTAAACAGTTCCTAGTCGATTGAGCCGTCCGTTAATAAGGATAAGGATCGCTCGAGATTGAGACTAGAATTTGCGATGTCGAGTACCACGTTTCATTGGTATGGAAACTAGAGATGTTCAAAGCATGCAAATGGATATTCATACGATGAATGATCGATCTACCCTATCCGGACTTTCCAAGTGGTTATCTCTTATCGAGTGGATAAAGTTCGCGGTTTTGGTTGTACACCATTAGTCCTTACTACTTGAAACATCATTGAAACTCTATATGCTAGTACTGTGCTTTGACTCGTTTACCGACTCTATTGGGGTCATCAGGTGTCGGGATTGGGTACAGTTACAACACATATAGGAGTCGATGCTTTGTTGTCAAGGATTCACCACATACTTGCGAGTGTGGATATCCTATGCAATCTGAGGAGATATTAGTGTGACGAATCTCTGGCCAGAGTACATGATGTGTTTTAAGAAATGGTTTCTTAGTAGCACATGCGATGTCACTATTTGATCTTCAAGATGTATTGCATAGTTATCAAATCTAGAACGACTCTCGATTTACCAATGGTTGTTGATTCGATCGGGATATTTGGATGAAGGGACCGTACTGTACGCTAACCAAAATCTATTGGTTCTTGCAGGCACTATCAGTGATACCTAGGGAATCATGGGGCGATGTTGCTAGGCGCTCTTACCATGATTCGATGGGCAAGTCGGAAATTTTTGTTCCGAGTCACAAGGAGTTGTGAGCCCACGACTAGCTGTATCCCTGAACCATTGAGAGTCACACAGAGTAATGGATTTTTAATCCCCGTTGAGATAGTTAAATTTAAAGAGTTAAATTTAATGAACAAAGAAGTGGGACTTCTTATTTAAGAGTAGAGGAGTAAGATTTCCTAAAATGACATAGGGATGGGCATTTTTGGAAATCACTGAATTCAGATTCAGAAAAAATTATCTTGACTCTAAAAGATGCAGAAATGGTTTCTGTGAACATTGGTGAAATTGGTTTATCAATCTGAGTCACGATGAATTTTATATTAATTTCTGAACATACGGGCTTTGCTTGTCAGGCTTGAACTTATGACTAATGGGCCCTAAGCTGTTAGCAGCCCACATTATAAATAAGTTATTGCAGTACAGAAATTACACAACAGAGGCTCATAATTTTCGAAAAACCCTAGTTGTTTTTATTAAAAGTGGCCGCCCCCCTTCCCTCTCTGCTCGGGAAAATCCAGCCTGTGAATTTTGAATTGCAGTCTGGTTTAACGGATCAAATTCGTTAATTCTCTTCGTAGAAACTTCTGATATATTTTCTAGTGCAATCTATCAGAGGGATTAAATCTCTGTTCGTGGACCTGATTGAAGAACAGTTCGTCCATCAGTTCCTGGGATATACAACAAGAGCAGAGTAATCTATTGGTGTCCATAATCTCGATTCGAGATTGGAGGTAAAAATTTATAATTGTTATTTAATTTTTACACACACAATTTAATCGTAAAGTTTTGATACCCATTATGGAATCGTTCCATATAAAATTTTTAAACTTCCGCTGCACCGAGTATCAATTCTGATTGATCTGATCACCGTTCTCCAACATATTTCTGATAAAGCTTGTGCATTTTGTGGATATTTTAATGAAAATGCGCAGCACCTATTCTTTGAATGTACGGTTTCGAGGCAAATTTGGGCTCGACTATGGAACTTGGTGGGAACTCAATACCAGGTTAGTACTCTGACAGGTTTGTTAAGATACTTGCGCAGATATTTCAGGGGTACGACGATGAACAAAAGGAGATGTCAAGCTGGAGTCACTGCAGTCTTCTACCACATATGGGGGGCTTGCAACCGAGCAATTTTTGAAGCAGAGAGGCCAGATATTGATGCTATCATCAGGAAGATTATTATACATATTCACCGGGCATTGGGTGTCTAGGCTCAATCTTTGGTTCCACTAGGATGGCTCTCCTACGTGTAGTGGCCCGCGCTAGTCACTGTCTGGTCTGTCTGTTCTGGTTCGAGTATTGATTACCTCATTTTTTCAGTTTATGATTTTGAGCTTTGTATTAATTTTATTTAGTCCCTGGGTATGCCCAGTGTAGTTGTATGTTGTCCTGGGTATGCCCAGTGTAGTTGCTGGGTATGCCCAATGTAGTTGTATGTTGTCCTGGGTATGCCCAGTGTAGTTGTATGGGCTGTCCCTGGCCAAGGGTTTCTTCCACAGATTTAGCAGCAGCCGTACTTCTTCTGGATAACTGCTTCAAGAATCACTGAGGTTCTTGGATGGCGTCAGTCTTCGAGCCAAACTGGGCATTATGCCATTTATTATTACACTTAGATCATCTTGCCTGCTAGCCTCTATACCTTGTCTTGATTTGTTTGGCTATATGTATGGGTATTGGGTTGGGATGGCTACTTTGTATGGTTTGGATGTTACTTTGAATACTTTGATGATACACTGATTTGGGATCCCTGGGTATGCCCAGAGTATTTGTACTTCTTTATTTACCATCTATTGATATGTGTTCATATCAAAAAAGAAAGAGCTCTCAGTCTGTCAATCCTTACTATGTCTGGACCTAGTAAGTTTCCCCGTGTTGAGTCAAATTAAGCCGCAGGCTCCACTCCTGGTGGTGCCCTTCCGTCAATTCCTTTAAGTTTCAGCCTTGCGACCATACTCCCCCCGGAACCCAAAGACTTTGATTTCTCATAAGGTGCCGGCGGAGTACATAAAGTAACATCCGCCGATCCCTGGTCGGCATCGTTTATGGTTTAGATTAGGACGATATCTGTTGTGAAATTTCCTCGCAAGTGTACGAGTGTCAAGTTTTAATATAGTGAATAATTCAAATATCGATCCCACAGGGAGTAAAATGAAAATATTTAGTACTTGTAATTAAAATAGTCTAAACTTTATATAGAAAATTAAACTTTGAGAATTTTGCAATAAAATAAATAATCAGATGATTTAAAAGCAAGCACACCACTTTCAGATTAAAAATCAATCAGAGAAAAATGGTCTAGAGGTATAGATTTCACCTGGTTTCAACAACAATCAATCCTAATTAATTAATCTTCATGAGTTCCAATCAATTAATAGCCAAGAACACTTACGTATATTATTTTCCTCTCCCGAGCAACAAATAATGTTTATCAACTACAATTAAATTTCAATATCCCTATTAAGAATTTATCGCAGTGATCTATCACAAAACAATGTTCTTTTTTAAAGCTCTGTTAAAATCATACACTCTCCCGAGCTATCAAACAATTATTGATCAGATAATTGAAAAGACAATCAATTCTAGAAAAAACAATTAATCTAGAAGAAATTCAATTCAATAAAATCAAAAATTCATGAAAACGTCTACACCAGGTTCCATCCGACTTCTAGACTATAAAAATTAGTTCATACTAAAATTCTGAAAACAATAAATAATAAATCCAAACATGTTCAGAATTAAATAAAAGATAAGAAACAAATCCGTCGTCGACGCCGTGTCCGGACTATCGAACTCCGTCTTCGTTCTTCAGTTAAGCTCCAGAAAAATCATCAGGAAAATCACGATCACAATCAATCTCTGTTCTCTGATACCTGTATTATGAGTGTGTGGCGGCTCCCTCTCCTCTCCTCTGATAATAATCTCTTTTATATCGCTCATCAAAAGCCCACAAAAAGCCCAAGAATTTATTGCCCAAAATAATTAAAATTTCCAAATCAGCAACAGGGCGGGCGCTTTAAGAACGGCGCAAGCGCCTTCGACTCGAACCCTTCAACTCGAAATTTCCAATTCTCAGATTTCAGAACTCTGCGCGTTAGCTCTTGAAAAAGCGCTAAAGATAAGCGTTATCTTTGGCCCAATTGTGAAAAACCCATTAACCTCTCCTGACTCTGTACGTTGTTTCCTTTTCTTTTCTTCTTTCTTCTTTTCTTTTCCTTTCTCTTCTAAACTTCTTATTTTTCTCCTCAAAATTCCATAATTCACAAAATCTCGATAATTTCCTACAATCACAAAAACAACACAATACCCACATAAATCTGTTCGAAACAAATATTTAACAATTAAAATCATATATAAATTAAGTGTATAAAATACACTTATCAAATACCCCCAAACTTAGACTTTTGCTAGTCCCGAGCAAAACTATTAAATTCCAAAAACTCATTCTCTAAAAAAAAACCAACAAGAATAGTCAAAAAATATTATGGAGCAATGGCCTCATCAATGATTTCAAAAATATCAAATCCAATCATATCCAACCTACTAACACTTGAAAGTTTTAGCCAATCACAAAATAATAACCGCATAAACTCACAATCTCCTCAACTCAAGTTCAAAACACCATTCTCCAAATTCTATTCAAACATTCATAGATCATGAGGACTTTTCAAGGATAGCATAGGATCAAATATAAGATATTGAATAAAAAACACTCACAATTAGGTAAATGCAAAGAATAAACGTGTAAGTGTTTTGATCAAAATTCATAATCATTAAAAGCATCAATCAACAGTCCATAGGCTAAATTCTCGCAACTCTTCTCCACTAGTATATTGGGCAACTGAGACTCGGTCAATAGGACTTATTCAGCTTATAATGTAAGGCCTGGCTCATGGCTACAAATGAAGGATAAGAATTCAAAATAAGGAGTAATTCATATTTTTATGCTCATTCTAACTTCAACTCCTTTTTCATTCACAATTTCACACTTTTTCTCTTCAATTCACTTCATTAATTTTTTCTCAACTTCATCTTCTTTCACAACTCTTTTCAACTTTCATCAATTTTTTTCTACTACCTTTTTCATTTTTTTTCTTTTTAATTCATCCACCACACCATTCCATTTTTCACAAATATTAACTAGAAGCATATAACAATTTAGCATTCAAATTACTCCCTTAAAGATAGGAAATAGTGTTTAGGCTATTCAGGTAGTCAATGTAGGACCTTGAAATAATGACGAATGGGGGTTTAATCACACGTTTACACGCATGCCACTCGATTTTCAATAAAGATCAAATAAGGTACTTGGGATAACATATTAATAGGTAGCTTGAAAGGCTCAAACAAATTCAGAAAAATTGCCTAAATCATTCCTAATCTAAGTTTTTCCCGTATTTCGCCTCAAAGAGTGTTCGAACTAGTTCTAGACAAGTCTCAATCCACAATTAAATCATACAAATCTCAATCAGTGCAGGAAAGAATAATCATCAGCAGTTAACGATGATTTTCACAAAAAAATTTAGATTTTCTCGTACCTCAATGTACTAATATACAAGTGTAGCTCAAATGGGCAACTAAGGATAAATTCAATGAAAATTAGGCCCAAAAATTTCAAACAATGCCTCAATCATATCTATGTCTGTATGTCTCAAAAATCAGATTCAAGTATTAATCACAAAGTATATAAGAAATTCTTCATCTAATTGGTTCCATATTTTCAAAAATATTTGTCATATAGGTAGACAATCATGGATTTCAGTTATAGCATAAAAATATTTTTCATTGGCCATGCATCCATATATTTCTCAACTTCTTTTAAATTCAACTCAACTCAACCAAAAACAACTAAACTCAACAAAAATTTTATCTATGAAATTCAAAACTCAACTTTCACAACTAAATCAAACATTGATTCACCCCCCCCCCCCCCAAACTTAATGTAATCATTGTCCCTAATGATTAAAAACAATAAAAAGAACAAGGGACTCATACCTTCGACACCGAGCATCAGGACTCGGCATCATCATCATCATCTCCATGGAAAGAAGGTGCAGCAGCAGCAGTATCATCAGAAGACCACTGCGGAGGAGGTGGATAAGGCACAACAGTGGGCGGATAATTCTGGGCGAGAGCGGCAGTGAAGTCATGCATATATGTCATATGTGCTCGCATCATCTTCCACTGCTTCTTCATCTGAGTAAGCACGGCCGTAGAATCATCACGAGTAGAATACTCAGTGGCCGGATGCATCGGTAGTGACATAGGTCCTTCCAAATGGGAAGGTGCTGGCTCAAAGTGTGGTAGTGGCTCCGAGGGTTGCGGTGGTTCAGCTGCCTGTTCAGAAGTACTGGCTGCTTTCTTCTTCTTGTCCCGTCTCAATGCACTAGTAATTCTTATAGGACCTCGAATTGGAAGAATCTGCTCCGTATTATCCCACACAACACCTGTAGTAGCCCGTAACCAAAATCAGTAATTAAGGGATTAATCATAATTACTTGGGTAAAGTTCGGAAGCTCCGAAGGTGAGTTCGGAAGCACCGATCAGGATCGGAAGCTCCGAACAGGATCGGAAGCTCCGATCGGTATTACGTCAGGCATGACGTGTGGCACGATCGGAAGCTCCGATCACCCCTATCCAGAGTCAACAAGTGATATTTTGACATGTGGCAGATCAGGATCTTCGGAAGCTCCGATGGCAGGATCGGACGTTACGATCGAGGTTCAGATGTTCCGATCAAGGATCGGAAGTTCCGATCGTTGTCTATAAATAGAAGGCCGAGACTTCACGTTCATTTGCCAATTCCAAATTCTCCTTTCCATTCTAGTCCTTTTGGAGCTGTTCTAGTCTTCTTAGGCTTGGTCCGGAGGTCGGCAAGGCGTTCGATAGTCGTAGCGGAGTTGTGCCCAAGTTCTGGAGGCATCGACATCAAAGGGCTAACGACGGATGAAGGTATAGCTTTTGCTTCCTATAAATATTTAGGAGTATGCAATAGCTTAGTTAAGGCTTTTAGAGCACTTTAATGATAGTAGTATCATTTGGCAGTGTAGAGAAGACTATAGGCGTGGACCTAGAGTTGGTAGAGCTTGCACTTTTTTGAGGTACGAAAGTACTGTTCGAGATATCCTGACTGAGTATGCATGTATTATGTGACTGCATGATTTATATGCCATGATATTATGCTGCATTCATTTGCATCTTGCTGTATCTCTTTCGAGATGTCTGTTAGTAGGATTGTACCCTATCCCGTTGTGGATGGACTTCCATCGATTTGGGTCCGGCGTATCCATGGTTATCTCGGTATGGGAGCCACCTCCTGAAGCGACGGCACAGCGTGCTACATACCAGGGCCCGGTCTGTCTCTGTTATCTGATCATTGACCTCGAGTCTTTAGGGAGTTCACTTTGCATGCATGTATACTCATACTCTCGTACTGAGCGTTTTATGCTCACGTCTCGTACTCTGTATTTTTCTGGACACCCTATTCCATGGGGCAGGTTTGCGATTGGATGAGGAGGGTGGATCCAGGAGGGGCTAGTCAGTGGTTGGCCAGCTGGAGCTTCTCTTAGGTTTTATTACTGTTGTTTGGGTTTATACAGCTATTCGATTTGGTTGTATATTATTGGATAAATTACAGATTCCTTTATTTGGGATTGCATATTTGTTTATGGTTTCCGCAGTTTTATTCTGATATATGTTTAATTAAGTTAATTGCATGCCTAAGTTCTGTTTAGTAGGTGATCCGGTTAAGGGTCACTACATTTATGGTATCAGAGCATGCAAAAGAATTCTTGGGATTTAATCTCATCTTGAGGTATTTTTGTAGATGTCAAATCGTGACGACCAGAGTTCTCATGGCAGTGTTGGTGGGCGTTGGGGTGATGCCGACCGGGAGCCTCGTCGAGAACAGCGTCATCGTCACCATGACGACGAGCGTTTGACTGTGCGTCGATTCTTAGCTATGGGTCCTAAGCCCTTAGTTGGAGGTGAGTCTCCGGAGGATGCGGAGAACTGGTTAGACCGCATGGAGACGACTTTTCAGACTTTCCAATGCACCAAGGAGAAGAAAGTGGAGACCCTTGGCTATCTTCTAGATGGGCGTGCGCGCAGGTGGTGGAGGTTTACTTCTGCACCTTTTGTTGCGGCGAGAGGAGTGGCCACCTGGGCCGAGTTCCGCACAGCTTTCCAAAAGCGGTATTTTCCTCCTGCACTCCGTCAGTCGAAGGCAGGCGAGCTACTGATTCTGCGACAGGGAGCCATGTCTATCGATGAGTATCAGCAGAGGTTCTTTGATCTGCTATCCTATTGCCCCGAGATTGCTGATAGCTCAGAGATGAAGTATAATCTGTTCCTTCAGGGCCTTAACCCTGAGATCCATGACCGTGTGGTGGTTGGCGACGACATGTCCTACGAGGGTTTGGTAAGCCGTTGTCACCAGGCGGAGGACAGCATTCAGCGGAACAGGTCTTTCCCTCAGTCCAGGCCTGCTAGTTCTTTGGGTCCCCGTGCCCAAACATTCAAGAAGTCGGGATCTTCTTCTTCCTCTGGTTCTGGAGGTGTTGTCCGTTACGGTAAGAAGGACAAGTGTGATCACTGTGGGAAGAACCATCCATCCGACAAGTGCCGTAGAGCTTCTGGAGCTTGTTTCCGTTGTGGAGAGACTGGTCATATCCGGAGGGATTGTCCACTATCTGGGGGAGGCGGTTCTGGATCTGGTTCAGGATCGGGTTCTCAGGCCACCGTACAGCAGAGGTCGCAGGGACAGTCTGCTGGGAGTTCTCATTTGAGGCCACGAGTTTCTGGCCAGGTGTTTGCCCTAAGACATGATCAGGCTGTGGAGGAGAATGGGAAAGTCATCGCAGGTACATTTCTGCTTTATGGTATACCTTCTCTTGTACTTATTGACACTGGTGCATCTCATTCCTTCATTTTTGCATGTTTTGTTAAGAGGCATAAGTTACCATGCATTGCACTAGACGTAGTGATGTCTGTTTCTACTCCGATGGGCCAATCTGCTTTGGCTAAGCGTCTAATGATGGGTTGCCCTTTAGAGTTCGATGGGAACATTCTGTTAGCGAATCTCATGGTCCTGGCGATGGACGACTTTGATTGCATTCTGGGAATAGATATGGTGACTACTTATCGAGCTTCAATGGACTGCTATAAGAGATTAGTACGCTTTCATCCAGAGGGGAGTGAGAGTTGGTTCTTCTATGGTGAGGGAGCGCGACCCCCGATGCCTTTGGTATCAGCTTTGAGAGCCTGTCGAGCTCTAGAGTCTGGCGAGGAAGGCTACCTTATATATGCAGTTGATTTGTCCGCTGAGAGTATTGGGATAAAGAGCATTCCTGTTGTGGATGAATTTCCAGATGTGTTTCCTGATGAGATTCCGGGTTTTCCTCCTGCTAGGGAAGTCGAGTTTGGCATAGAGTTGATGCCGGGTACTTCGCCTATTTCTAGAGCACCGTATCGTCTGGCTCCGTCAGAGATGCGTGAGTTAAAGAATCAGCTACATGATCTTTTGGACAAGGGGTACATTCGTCCTAGTGTGTCTCCTTGGGGAGCTCCTGTTCTCTTCGTAAAGAAGAAGGATGGGTCGATGCGGCTGTGCATTGACTATCGGCAGCTGAACCGAGTCACTGTGAAGAACAAGTATCCGTTGCCTCGTATTGATGACTTGTTTGAACAGCTGCAGGGCACATCAGTTTACTCCAAGATTGACTTGAGATCTGGGTATCATCAGTTGAGAGTCTGTGATCAGGACGTAGCCAAGACTGCATTCCGTACTCGCTATGGGCATTACGAGTTCCTAGTGATGCCATTTGGTTTGACTAATGCGCCGGCTATATTCATGGATTTGATGAATCGTCTTCAGGGAGTACTTGGACAAGTTTTTCGTGGTCTTCATTGACGACATCTTGGTTTATTCGCGAAATACGGAAGAGCATGTTTCTCACTTGCGGTTGGTACTACAGACTCTTCGAGAGGAGTAGTTGTACGCCAAGCTGAGCAAGTGTGAGTTTTGGTTGGATAGAGTGGTCTTTCTTGGACATATCATATCCAGGGAGGGGATTTCTGTTGATCCAAGCAAGATTGAGGCGGTGCTTAATTGGTCGTGTCCGACGACAGTTGCTGAGATCCGTAGTTTTCTGGGTCTAGCAGGGTATTATCGTTGCTTCATTCTGAACTTCTCTCAGTTAGCTCGACCGTTGACGCAGCTTACCCGCAAGGGTGTGGATTTCAAGTGGTCCTCCGAGTGCGAGGAGAATTTTCGTGAGCTTCGACGGCGGTTGACTTCTGTGCCGGTGTTGGCATTACCGTCAGGATCTGGAGGGTATGTAGTTTACACGGATGCTTCTCTTCAGGGGTTAGGCTATGTCCTGACTCAGAATGGGCATGTGATCGCATACGCTTCTAGACAGCTGAATCTTCACGAGGACAACTACCCAGTCCATGATTTGGAGTTAGCAGCCATTGTGTTCGCTTTGAAGATCTGGCGTCATTATCTGTATGGCGAGAAATTTGAGATCTTCACCGACCATAAGAGTCTCAAGTATTTGTTCACTCAGGCGGAGTTGAACATGAGGCAGAGACGTTGGATGGACTTGCTTAAGGACTATGATTGCGAGATTAAGTACCATCCGGGAGCTGCTAATCTCACCGCTGATGCTTTGAGTCGCAAGGTGCGATTATCCGCACTTTAGACTTGTTCGATGTCTAGTGCGATCAGTGACTGTTGTACTTCAGGTTATACCTTCAAGCATAAGAAAGGTATGCAGAGTATCCAGATGTTTGCGATATTATCTGAGCCAGCCTTGTATTCGCGGATCCGAGATTTTCAGATGTCTGATTCGAAGACCCAGCGTTTAGCTCGTCTAGCTAACGAGGGTAGCTCGTCTGGATTTCATTATCAGTCAGATGGCTTTCTGTGTTTGTCTGGTAGGCTTGTGATTCTGCAGGATGAAGAGTTGAAAGAGGAGATTTTGTCTCAGGCGCATCGCACTAAGTTGAGTATTCATCCTGGAAGCAACAAGATGTACAAGGATCTACGTACTCGTTTTTGGTGGAAGGGAGTGAAACGCAGTGTTTATCAGTTTGTTTCGAGATGTTTGGTGTGTCAACAGGTCAAGGCAGAGCACCGACGACCTCGAGGATTGATTCACAGTCTGCCTATTCCTGAATGGAAATTAGAGTTTATCACAATGGACTTTGTGACCCATTTGCCGGTATCCCCGAAGAACTGTGATGCTATCTGGGTTGTGGTAGACCGACTCACCAAGTCAGCGCATTTCATTGCCTATAGCCGAGAGTACTCTGTGGATCGCATGGCACAGATGTACATTCAGGAGATCGTCCGACTTCATGGAGTGCCTGTGAGCATTGTCAGCGATCGGGACCCCAGGTTTACTTCTAGATTCTGGGGGAGTGTTCAGCGTGCGATGGGTACTACTCTCAGTTTGAGTACAGCCTATCATCCGGAGACTGATGGTCAGTCAGAGCGCACTATCCGTACATTAGAGGATATGCTTAGAGCGTGCGTCATGGCTTTTGGTTCAGCCTGGCAGGATCATTTGCCGTTGATCGAGATCGCTTACAACAACAGCTATCACACTAGTATTGGGATGGCACCTTTTGAGGCGTTGTATGGGCGACGTTGTCGTACTCCACTCTTCTGGGAAGAAGTGGGGGAGAGACTGGCTGAGGGACCGGAGTTTATCCAGTAGGCGATAGACATTGTTGATCAAATCAAGAAACGGATTAAGACTGCACAGGATCGTCAGGCCAGCTATGCTAATATCAAGCGTAGGCCCTTGCAGTTCGAGGTCGGGGAGAAAGTGTTTCTGAGAGTGTCACCTTTCCGCAAGATTCTCAGATTTGGCCTTAAGGGCATGTTGTCTCCCAGATTTATCGGTCCGTTTGAGATCTTGGAGAGCATTGGCGATTTGGCTTATCGACTAGCTTTGCCACCGCATCTATCCAGTATTCACGACGTGTTCCACGTATCTCTGTTGAGAAGGTATATGGCAGATGAATCTCATATTCTGCAGCGGTCTGAGGTTCAGGTAGACAAGGATTTGACTTATGTTGAGAAACCTCTTCGTATCCTGGATTATAAGGATAAGGTTTTACGGAACAAAGTCATTCCTTTGGTTTTAGTTCAGTGGCAGCGCCGAGGCACTGAGGAAGCTACTTGGGAGCTTGAGGACAGGATGCGTAAAGACCATCCTGAGTTGTTTTGATTTCATTCTTTAAGTTGTATTCAGTTGCAAACCCTGTAAACGTTTGATTTGAATAAAGAATGTTTCTGATTTTTTGTATTTTGCATTCGGTACTAATGATCTGATTTCGAGGACGAAATATCTTAAGTGGGGGAGAATGTAGTAGCCCGTAACCAAAATTAGTAATTAAGGGATTAATCATAATTACTTGGGTAAAGTTCGGAAGCTCCGAAGGTGAGTTCGGAAGCACCGATCAGGATCGGAAGCTCCGAACAGGATCGGAAGCTCCGATCGGTATTACGTCAGGCATGACGTGTGGCACGATCGGAAGCTCCGATCAGGACCGGAAGCTCCGATCACCCCTATCCGGAGTCAACAAGTGATATTTTGACATGTGGCAGATCAGGATCTTCGGAAGCTCCGATGGCAGGATCGGACGTTCCGATCGAGGTTCGGACGTTCCGATCAAAGATCGGAAGTTCCGATCGTTGTCTATAAATAGAAGGCCGAGACTTCACTTTCATTTGCCAATTCCGAATTCTCCTTTTCATTCTAGTACTTTTGGAGATGTTCTAGTCTTCTTAGGCTTGGTCCGGAGGTCGGCGAGGCGTTCAATAGTCGTAGCGAAGTTGTGCCCAAGTTCTGGAGGCATCGACATCAAAGGGCTAACGACGGACGAAGGTATAGCTTTTGCTTTCTATAAATATTTAGGAGTATGCAATAGCTTAGTTAAGGCTTTTAGAGCACTTTAATGATAGTAGTATCATTTGGCAGTGTAGAGCAGACTATAGGCGTGGACCTAGAGTTGGTAGAGCTTGCACTGTTTTGAGGTACGAAAGTACTGTTCGAGATATCCTGACTGAGTATGCATTTATTATGTGACTGCATGATTTATATGCCATGATATTATGCTGCATTCATTTGCATCTTGCTGTATCTCTTTCGAGATGTCTGTTAGTAGGGTTGTACCCTATCCCGTTGTGGATGGACTTCCATCGATTTGGGTCCGGCGTATCCATGGTTATCTCGGTATGGGAGCCACCTCCTGAAGCGACGGCACAACGTGCTACATACCAGGGCCCGGTCTGTCTCTGTTATCTGATCCTTGACCTCGAGTCTTTAGGGAGTTCACTTTGCATGCATGTATACTCATACTCTCGTACTGAGCATTTTATGCTCACGTCTCGTACTCTGTATTTTTTTGGACACCCTATTCCATGGGGCAGGTTTGCGATTGGACGAGGAGGGTGGATCCAGGAGGGGCTAGTCAGTGGTTGGCCAGCTGGAGCTTCGCTTAGGTTTTATTACTGTTGTTTGGGTTTATATAGCTATTCGATTTGGTTGTATATTATTGGATAAATTACAAATTCCTTTATTTGGGATTGTATATTTGTTTATGGTTTCCGCAGTTTTATTCTGATATCTGTTTAATTAAACTAATTGCATGCCTAAGTTCTGCTTAGTAGGTGATCCGGGTAAGGGTCACTACAACACCAGCTAACCGGCAAAGTTGAGTAATCAAAGACGAGTGGGGTAAACTGATAGTCGAGGAACCCCTAACTGCAGCAATAATAGACTCCTGAATCACCCTCCCAGCATCAACATATTTTCCAGTGACAATGCAGTACACAAGACCAGCTCTAACCTTAGTCACATCAGATGTATGCCCAGATGGCAAAATTCTGGCAGCCACAAACTCATGCCAATTATTCGCTTCTCGTCTAAGAAAGATGGATGGAAATGTAACAGCTTCATCCTTTGAATTCCTCTTCCATTCCGCCTCATCATGACACAAAGTCTGAATTACAATATTCTCTGGATATGACTCATTCTTAAATACCTCATACTCATCATCAGAAATGTCCAAATCCGGCATTTCATAGAGACGGTTAATTGTACTCTTATCAAAAGGCACCAATTTCCTTCGAACTCGAACTTTCAGATTCACGTCTTTGACCATCAAATTTTCATAAAACTCATGAATCAATGATATAACAGCATCTGGTGGACTCCTCACAAATGTCTCCCAACCTCTTCTCTTAGCTTCAATTAACGCCGGCGCACTATGCTCTCTCAAACTCATTCCTCTTTCTTTGTGCATCCCTCGCTCCATTACATAAAAACAATACTCCTCTGTTGTGGCATTCCAAAATCTGTGTCTATCATATGAAGCAGCAGAGGACGAAGAAATTGCTCCTTTCCCTTTGGTTTTCGGTGGCATTGTAACTCAATAATTCAACTCAAATCAAATCAAATGCCTCAAACAATGCACTAAACTCCCAACAATTCCAGCAACCAACGTTCAAATATAACCCAAGAAATTCAACAAACACTTGGTAGGCACGAATAAAATGATATAGAATCAAATGTACTACACATCACAGCTCAGACAACCCAATAGCCTCAAATCACAACATTTATCAAGAATCAAATGTAAGAGATAAAATTTCAGCTTTTGTACCGTTCACGAATAACATTTTCCAAATTCTCCAAATTCCCCTTTCTCGACAAGCGTAGATGGAGCAAGACCAATTCTGAGAATCTATGCCTTGTAATCAAGATCAAAATCCAATTCTGAGAATCTATGCCTTGTAATCAAGATCAAAATCCTTGAGATGATGATATTTTGTTGACTGGAAGATTTACGATGATCGTGCCAGTGCGTGAGTTTTAAAGATGGACTCGAACGAGGAGATTTAAAGATGGACTCGAACGAGGGATCGTGATTTAAGTCTGGGAGGAGTAGACTCTGGGCTTTTAAATTTTTGAAGTAATGCTTGCGCGATAGCGCCTAATAATGCGCTGTTCAATCGCGCGTTAGCGCTTGATGTGGTGTGGTAAAAGAGTGCGATAGCGCCTGAGATAGCGCTATTACGGAGCGCGATAGCGCCTGAGATAGCGCTATTACGGAGCACGATAGCGCCTGATGTGGAGGGGTAAAGGAGCGCGTTAGCGCTAGGATGCAGCGCGGATGAACCTGTAAGGGCGCGATTGCGCTGGTGCAAGAGCTATCGCGCTTGAGATTTCTGGAGCCTACAAATTTTTGAAAATTAAGAAAAATTTGCTCAAAAATTTAAAATAAAAAAAAATACTTAAAACAATTAAATAACAAAAATTAAATAAAATAAAAATAAAAACAAATAAAAGAAAATGCTTGGGTTGCCTCCCAAGTAGCGCTTGGTTTAAAGTCGTCAGCCCGACTTTAACGGGATTAATTCTTCCCTTTCTCTTTCACTCGCCAAATAAATTCCACGAACCGCCTTTTAAATATTGCTTTTTTCGTGGCCTTCTTTGGTGGTTTTGGCGCTCTCACGTTCGATGAATCAACCGCAATGTCGGCTTTTGAACGACCCTCCAAATTCATAATCGGCTCTATCAAGAATAATTTTTCAATAGGGGTGTTAGATGACTTCATGAATATATTAAAAATTACACTCTCACCGTCCACACCCATTGACAATGCACCTCTCTTCACCTCTATCTTGGCATCGGCAGTGGCCAAGAAAGGTCTCCCCAATATCAGGGGCATGTTTGCATCCTCCTCCATATCTAACACAACAAAATCCGTTGGAAAAATAAATTTATCTACTTTTACCAAAACATCTTCAATTATTCCAAGCGGATATCTGATAGATCAATCAGCCAATTGCAACGCGATCATGGTGGGCTTCACCTCACCAAGTCCTAAGCTCCTGAAAACAGACAAGGGCATGAGATTAATGCTAGCTCCTAAATCGCAAAGTGCATTATTAAAATAAGAAGAGCCAATAGTTCAAGGAATAGTAAAACTCCCTGGATCCTTAAGCTTTTGTGGCATCTTTTTTTGGAGCACCGCACTGCACTCTTCCATTAAATTCACTACCTCATTCTCTTGAAGTCTCCTTTTCTTGGACATCACCTCCTTGATGAACTTCGCATAATTCAGCATTTGCTCCAAAGCTTCAGCAAAGGGAATGTTGATGTGAATCTTCTTAAAAATCTCCAAGAACTTGGAAAATTGCTCGTCCAATGCTTTCTTCTTGAACCTTTGCGGGTAGGGAAGTGGAGGCTTGTACATCGGTTTCGGCTCCAGTTCAGGCTCCTTCTCTTTATCCTCAACTTTTTCCTCAAGTTTCTTATCCGCAACAGTAGGAATTTGGACTCCAATGTCTTTGGCACTCCGCACTTCGATGGCATTGCACTGCTCCTTGGGATTCACCTCAGTATTGCTAGGGAAATGGCCGTGATTGTTGTCCTTCAGTGTGTTCGCCAACTGCCCAATACTAGTCTCCATGGATTGCAACACTGCGCCCATGTTGGCCATGTGCATCTCCAAACTGTCAAGTCGAGACTCAGTTCTCGCCATCCTCTTACCTGATTCCTGCACAAAATTACTAACCACATCCTCCAACGACTGCTTACCCTCATCCTTGTTTGTATTGAATCCCGAAGGATTCAGCATATTTTTATTGTTAGCATACGAAAAATTTTCATGATTACGCAAGCTAGGATGATAAGTATTTGGGACAGGGTTACCTCTATAGCCTCCATATCCTCGGTAGCCATTTGGATTTATATAATTGACTTGCTCTATGGCCGGTGAAGATTCAACTCCAGTTGAATCTGCAACATTAATTTTATTCAAAGAAGCTACCTGTGTAGTCAGTGCAGATAATTGAGCAGTGATGGACGTGAGAGGATCCACTGCATACACTCCAGCCGGCTTCTTTACTCCTATATGCTCAGATGGCCATTGGAAACTATTGACCGTCATCTCCTCCAACATATCATAAGCCTGAACATGATCCTTCGCAAATATAGTACCTCCAGCAGCAGAATCGACATTCATCCTTCTAGGCGCATTCAGTCCGTTGTAAAACCACTCGATCTGTTCCCAATCTGCAAAATTGTGGTTAGGACAACGTCTTAATAATTCTTTATACCTTTCCCACACCTCGTATAACTGTTCAGTGTCCATCTGCCGGAAGGTGCTGATCTCGATCTTCAGTTGGGTGGTTTTGGCAGGAGGAAAATATTTTGCAAGAAATTTTTCTGCCATCACCTCCCAAGTAGTGATGCTTCCAAGTGGCAGTGATTGCAACCAACTTCTGGCTTGATCCCTGAGAGAAAATGGAAACAAGCGTAATCGTATAATATGTTCAGGAACACCATTAAATTTTACCGTATCAGTAATTTCTAAGAAGGTCCTGAGATGCAGATGAGGATCAGCTGTGACACTCCCATTAAATTGGTTCGATTGAACCATGTTTATCAATGCAGGCTTCAGCTCAAAATTGTTTGCATTGATAGTTCCTCGAGCGATTCCAGAATAGTGAGCCTGGATCGTCGGTCTGAAGTGATCTCTAATTGGCACTAGGGGAGCTTGATTTGCTTCTTGTTCAGCCATTCTTTCAATTTCTTCTCTTCTAGCTCGTCTTAAAGCACGTGCAGTGCGCTCGATCTCCGGATCAAACAGTAGAGAATTAGCACTTTGAGATCGTCGCATAAACTGCAATTAAAAGATAAGAAGAAACTAATTAGTAACTTAAAAAATAAAATAAAAAAAACTCTAAATTAAAATCTAGACTAATTGGTAACAAGACTAAAAAATAATCAAAATTTACTCCCCGGCAACGGCGCCAAAAACTTGTTGTGAAATTTCCTCGCAAGTGTACGAGTGTCAAGTTTTAATATAGTGAATAATTCAGATATCGATCCCACAGGGAGTAAAATAAAAATATTTAGTACTTGTAATTAAAATAGTCTAAACTTTATCTAGAAAATTAAACTTTGAGAATTTTGCAATAAAATAAATAATCAGATGATTTAAAAGCAAGCACCCCACTTTCAGATTAAAAATCAATCAGAGAAAAATGGTCTAGAGGTATAGATTTGACCTGGTTTCAACAACAATCAATCCTAATTAATTAATATTCATGAATTCCAATCAATTAATAGCCAAGAACACTTACGTATATTATTTCCCTCTCCCAAGCAACAAATAATGTTTATCAACTACAGTTAAATTCCAATATCCCTATTAATAATTTATCGCAGTGATCTATCACAAAACAATGTTCTTTTTTAAAGCTCTGTTAAAATCATACACTCTCCCGAGCT
>NC_133122.1:8918653-8921153 GCF_033568475.1 Henckelia pumila
AAAATCAAAGCTACGGGAGAAACAAAATGTCGGACGAAGATTGGAACACACGCGATTTCTCGCCGCTTGCCGATCCACAATAGCAATGACCATAATGTGATCTCCGGCCCCAATGCGTCCTGAAACAAGGGACTTTGATGGTTGCAGGGGGGGTTAAGAGCACCAATACTCAGGGCTATGGCGGATCGAACATGCAACGAAATTCCACATGGACGCATCCAAACAACTGCCACAAGCACGAGATATCATGATCGAACCCACTCGAAACGTCTTGCGCAAGAACTCACAACCCCACCGATCTAACCCACCCCTACTCTTGGGGATGCAAACCTTATTGGAGTTTCAAGCTTATTCTCAACCTCATATGAAAGCACAGATATTCGGACACGAAGATGTGGGAAATCAATTGCAAGCGTGACCCGTGCTCCAATAAAGAGAACGGGACTCACACGAATTGCTCGCCGATCCACGATAGCAATGACCATAATGTGCCTTCCAGCCCCACAAGCATCCTAAACCGAGGGACTTTGATGATCGCATAGGAGCTTAAGAACAACAATGACGAACACCTACGCATGCTTGATTCCCAAACACCGATATTCCTTCTTTCCGACAAACCGTAATAGAAAACAATCCAACAAAGAGTTCGCGATCCGCATGTCTAAAAAGCTCATGCATGCAATATAGCAAGAAACGGGGTGCGAAATGACGTCGGAGTGAAAAAACACCCCTGCCACCCGCCGGCCGGAAAACCCACCGGAGCGGCGGCCGGAAGGGGCGCCCATCGGGGAAGGTTGTCAAGAGGTTGGACGAGCATGGGAGGCAATGGCAAGCATTGCCCCAACACCTCAACCAAGCCCATGGCCAAACACCCTCCTCCCACTATTGTATACTTAGGAGAAAAAACCCAAATTTCAGGAAAAGTGGGTTTTTGGGCTGAGAAATCATATTAAACTTTTTCTTTTTTAAAACATTTTTTTTTGGGCCAAATGCGAATCCGACCACAAACATGCCTTATTTATGCATGAAACTTGAGGGAAATAAATATTTGTGCCGTGAGAATCATCAATTTACTCGCTCGTTTGCGCTACGTGCCGCACGGTGCCCCTAACTTGGGCACTCATGGTGGCACGAATCCGACGCCTCAGATGCATTATTTATGCATGAAAACTCGAGAGAAAACAACATTGTGCCGTGAGAATCAAAGTTTGGCTCTCTCATTTGCGCAATGTGCCGCAAGGGGCAGCCCGCCCGTGCGCACGGTGACCCCAACTTGGGCACTCATGGTGGCACGAATTTGATGCCTTAGATGCATTATTTATGCATGAAAACTTGAGAGAAAACAAAATTGTGCCGTGAGAATCATAGTTTGGCGAGCTCGTTTGCGCTACGTGCCGCACGTGGCCGCTCGCCCGTGCGCACGGTGCCCCCAAATTGGGCACTTATAGTTGCACGAATCCGACGCCTTAGAAGCATTAATTATGCATTAAAACTCGAGAGAAAACCACATTGTGCCGTGAAAATCATAGTTTGGCTCACTCGTTTATGCTACGTGACGCACGTTGCCATCCGCTCGTGCGCACATTGCCCCTAACTTGGGCACTCATGGTGGCCCGATTTCGATACCCTAGATGCATTATTTGCACGAAGGATGATAACAAAATTGTTTAATTTGAATCATTCATGCTAATCGGACATTTGAGATACGTGCCACATTTACTTGCATTTATTTTCCATGGAGCTTGCAACTTAGGTACATTTTTCGTGGATCACGGGCAAGTGTCAAGTGCCAAGTACACACACGTTTCATTTTCCCAAGTTTTGGGGACGCGCACTCCCAAGTACCAAGTGCCAAGTGCGAGCACGCTTTACATTGTCCATGTTCCGACCACATGCTTACGCCGACATGCGCAACTGCCGCCTACGCGCACATTTCATTTGCCTAATATCCGGGCAGTCGCACGTTTTTCTTCGCCCATGTTCCGACCACACGCGCACGCCGCCGTGCCCGACGTGCCCAAGTGCCAAGTGCCAAGTGTCGCATTGCGCATGCGCACGTTTCATTTGCCTAATATCCGGACGTTTTGCTTCTCCCATGTTCCGACTACACGCGCACACCGTCGTGCCCGACGTGCCCAAGTGCCAAGTTCCAAGTGCCAAGTGCCGCATTGCGCATGCGCACGTTTCATTTGCCTAATATCCGGACGTTTTGCTTCTCCCATGTTCCGACCGCACGCGCACGCCACTGTGCCCGACGTGCCCAAGTGCCATGTGCCGCATTGCGCATGCGCACATGCATGCATACGTTTCATTTGCCTAATATTCGGACGTTTTGCTTCTCCCATGTTCCGACCACACGCGCACGCCGCCGTGCCCGACGTGCCCAAGTTCCAAGTGCCAAGTGCCGCATTGCGCACGCGCACGCGCACGTTTCATTTGCCTAATATCCGGACATTTTGCTTCTCCCATGTTCCAACCACACGCGCACGCCGCCGTGCCC
>NC_133122.1:8926153-8936153 GCF_033568475.1 Henckelia pumila
TGAAAGTGTAATGATGTTGAGGCATTTAATTGATGTGCATTGGTCTTGTTCGATCATCCATTAAAATGAGACTTTTGATGCTTAAAGGTTGATGTTTTTGAAATGTGAAGTGAAAGTGTGGTTGAGTGTTGCCCAAGTGCTTGGGAAAAGTCCTAAGTGATGTTATTTGAAGTGTATGGTTGTTTGGTATGGAGAAAAGTTGAGGAAAGAGAGTTATGGGGTTGAATTCTTGAGTTAGAGGTAAGTTGGATGTTGTGAGTGTGCAGGGCAGTACTGTTCACGGGGCAGGGCAGGGTCTTGGCTGAGGTCTGGGCAGGGTTAGGCTATTCCATGATAAAGTTCATGATGTTGTGATCGCGTCGGTACCCGAATTGGATAAGTATTGAGTAAGTTATGAGTCTTTTAAGTTTGTGGTGTAAGTGCAGAATTTTTAGAGTATAAGGGGCTGTCCGGGAATGTTTTTGGTTTGTAATGCTTGGGTGATCCTTGGAGGTTACTTTCTGGTCCTAGGGGTAATTTGGAGTGTTTATTAAGTGTCGGTTCAAGCGGGACGGGTTTTGGTTAAGATATGGCAAAGTTAAGGGTTTTTCGGTTCACTTGCTCGGGCTAAGTCAAGTTTGAGGAAATTTGTTGAGTGAAGTGTTTCTTTTGTCTTAGGGGCAGCCACTCATCCACCTTACACCCACATTTTTAGTTGAGTCTCATGTTTTAAAGGTTTCTTATTCGTGTTCATATGTCATGTTCTTGAGTTTCATAAAGTGAAAGGAGGTTTTCTTGTTTTGCATGCTATAAAGAGGTGTGAGTCGAGTCTTAATGAATGAAAAGGAAAAGAAAGTAAATGTCTTTGAATGAAGTGATTTGTTTGTGACAAAGAGGGGTGTTGCTAGGCCGGGGGATGCCTCGGTCTACTCACCAAGAGGTTATAGAGGTTTAGGTAGGGAGCAAGAGACATCTTGTTTATCCTTGCCACAGAGGGCAATGTGGGATCGGGAGTAATCTCGGTCTCCTTGCCACAGAGGGGCAATGTGGGATCGAGAGTTATCTCGGTCTCCTTTCCACAGAGGGGTTAAGTTCGTCGGGAGAAATCTCGTCGTCTTGCCGGCATAGTGCACTGCAGCCATGATCATGATCGAAACAGAGGGTCACAAATCAAGGATCTGATTTCTAGAGGAAAAAGTAAAAGAAAAGAAAAGTTAAAGTTTCAAAGTTTCAGTTGACTCGTCTTACGTTTATGTCAGTCAATCAGTTATGCATGAGGTTAAGTTTAATGTTATGAAAGTTTATGTTATGAAAGTTGAAAGTCTATCATAGCGTGAGTTCATCATTGCATGCTATATTACTCTTGTATTTTCATGCATATTTACAGTTAAAGTTCAAAGTATACTATGTATCATAGTTTGAAGTATCGCATCACGTATTTTAAACCCTTGTTACTACACTGTTTATACTTGTTGAGTCTTTAGACTCACTATGCTTGAACGTTTGCAGGTGAGGAGACTGTTGTTGAGATGGAGGGGCATGATCTACTGGGATGAGGCCATCGGTGGTGCAAGGCCCAGTGACCGTTGCTTCTTTATGTTTACGTTTTCCGCACATTTCTCTGTTATGTAATAATGAAGAGTTATTTGAGTATTTTTAGTATTTATAGCCAGGATGTGCATCCCCTGTGCTACAGTTTACGATTTGAAGTACGTTTTCCGCTTAAGCATGTTTATGATTATCGTCGGAGATTTTAAATACCTTAGTTTACTTTATGCTGTAACCGGGAGGTGGTTACTAGGATTGCATGTTTATGATTAGCGCACTTGAGTTTTTATGTCAGTATTCCTTTCCTTATTTGAATTGCTGACTGAGTCTTGTTGGCTTGTTTGTTTTACGAATAGGTCATGGCAAAATTTTAAAAAAATCCGTAATTTTCCTTTATTTTAATTATAGTCTAGTAGTGAGGGTCGTTTCAGTTGGTATCAGAGCACGGTCTTGGTTTGGGCTGAGCCTACTGCCGGTTGCTGAAACTCAGGGGATCTCGCCTCAAAGTCTGTAAGATTTAAGTTTAATGTCTCTATCTGTTTAAGTTTTGATGTATTAGTTTCTTGAGTTTTTGAGAAGTTTAAATTTGAAGTAAAAATATTTTCTAAGGAATGAAATTTGAATGTTGGATTTTCTCAATGCGTTTAGATGGCTCGTCTTCGTGATCCGCGTGCAGTTACGCCTCCACCGCCGCAGGTGGATGTAGGAGGACAGGTGCTAGCGGGATTGGCCCGCATTCTCGAGCGTCATGTGGATGCTCCTAGAGCTGGAGTGGGGACTGTTTATGAGCAGTTCCGGAAGATGAATCCGAAGGACTTCGCTGGCACCACTGATCCGTTGATAGCGGAGGGTTGGATCCGTTCTCTGGAGGTGATCTTTCGCTATATGCAGCTGGGAGATCCAGATAGAGTGAGGTGTGCTGTGTTTCTCCTCCAGGATGATGCCGCCCTCTGGTGGGAGGGAATGGAGAAGATTGTGGACCCAGCTACTCTACCTTGGACTGAGTTCAAGAAGCTGTTCTTTGAGAAGTATTTTACTGCTGATGTGAGAGGCCGTTTGAAGACGGAGTTTATGAGCTTGAGACAGGGAGATTTGTCGGTGGCACAGTTTGTGGTGAAGTTCGAGAGGGGCTGCCATTTCGTGCCTTTGATTGGAGATGATGAGAAGGAGAAGCTGGAGCACTTTCTTGTGGGGCTTCGACCCGCCATCCGTAGGGATGTACTTATGGCGAAGCCAGCTGATTATGATTCAGCGCTGAGGCGCGCCTTGAGGTCCGAGCAGACACTGAGAGATATTAGCGCGGAGGCGCATGGCAAGAGGCCCTTTCCTCATCAGGGCCACTCTCAGCAGCAGCAGCACGGCAAGAAGCCGTATCATGGACCACCGAGACAGCAGGGACAGCAGACACCACAGGGGCGTCAGGCCCAGAAACAGGCTCCTCCCAAGGCTGGGGAGAAGCCCATTTGCCAGGTTTGCCACCGCCCGCACTTTGGGAGATGTTTGAAGGATGCTGGAGTTTGCTTCAAGTTCAAGAAGCCAGGCCATATCTCTACCCATTGTCCAGAGCTGAGGAGGCCCGTGCAGGGCAGAGTGTTCGTGATGGAGGCCGAGCAGGCCGACCCAGACACTACTCTTCTCACAGGTAATATCTTAACTTTTGGGTTAGAGCAGTTAAAGATTTGTTGATGCATGCGACTCTAAATCTTTGCTTGTTTGAGGTTTTACTCTAGTAACTTGTTGCATGCCTTAGGACCTTTGACTGTTTAGCATGAATAGTATCTTGTTTGGGAATTTTTGAATTAGAATGAGCCTAAGTAGAACTCGTGGTTTTAACTTCAACCTTTTGTCGTTGTAACTACTGCTATGCAGGTAGGATTGTTGTGGCAGGCGTAGCCACGAGGGCCTTATTAGACTCAGGGGCTACCCATTCCTTTATATCGGAGTCTTTTGCCCTTGAGAGGGGCATTCAGAGCGAGGAATTGGAGGTTGGATTCTCAGTTACTATCCCCTCAGGGGAAGAGCTATCCACCAGGAGCTTGGTGAGAGACCTTGTATTGCTTTTTCAGGGTCAGTCAGTGGTAGCAGACCTCATAGTGCTACCTTTTCCAGAGTTTGACCTGATTCTTGGGATGGATTGGATGACGAAGAATGCGGTGATGATAGACTTCCAGCAGAGATCAGTACTAGTCAGGCCTGAGGTCAAGGAACCGTTTTGGTTCGAGGCTGCTAAGAGCTTGAGGAAGACTCGAGTCATTTCTACCATGCAAGCTCAGAGGCTTGTGCTTAGTGGGTGCGAGTCATTTCTAGCCAGTTTATCTTTGACAGAGCTGCCAGAGCGACCAATTATTTCTGATGTGGCGGTCGTCAGGGAGTTTGAGGATGTGTTCCCTAGCGATGTTGTGGGAATTCCGCCCGATAGAGAAGTGGAGTTCTCTATAGATTTGATTCCCGGTACTGTGCCTATCTCCAAGGCACCGTACAGATTGGCTCCTACCGAAATGAAGGAGTTAAAAGAGCAGATTCAAGAGTTGCTTGACAAGGGATTCATACGCCCTAGTTTCTCCCCATGGGGCGCACCAGTTCTCTTCGTTAAGAAGAAGGACAGTAGTCTAAGATTGTTCATAGACTACCGAGGTTTGAACGGAGTGACTGTGAAGAACAAGTACCCATTACCTAGGATCGAGGACCTCTTCGATCAATTGCAAGGTGCATCCGTCTTTTCGAAGATTGATCTTCGTTCAGGTTATCACCAGTTGAAGGTGAAGGAGTCAGATGTGGCGAAGATAGCTTTTAGGACTCGTTACGGTCATTACGAGTTCCTTGTGATGCCGTTTGGGATGACGAATGCGCCCGCGGTTTTCATGGATCTTATGAACCGCGTGTTTCAGCCTTACTTGGACCGCTTTGTCATTGTTTTCATCGATGACATCCTCATTTATTCGAAGGATAGAGTGGAGCATGAACAACATTTGAGGACCGTTCTTGAGGTGCTTCGAGAGCACAAGTTGTTGGCCAAGTTTGATAAGTGTGAATTCTGGTTGGAGAAAGTTGCTTTCTTGGGTCATATTATTTCTAAGAGCGGTGTGGAAGTAGACCCTTCAAAGGTTCAAGCAGTGAAGGAGTGGTCTATACCGAGGAGCGCGTCTGAGATTCGCAGTTTTCTTGGATTAGCCGATTATTACCGAAAATTTATCAAGGGTTTTCCTCCATTGATGTGCCTATGACAGCGTTGACTAAGAAGAACGCCAAGTTTGTTTGGAGTGCCGAGTGTCAAAGGAGCTTTGATACTTTGAAGGAAGCTCTTACGACAGCGCCAGTGTTGACCATGCCATCCGGGCAAGGTGATTTTGTGGTGTATACTGATGCTTCCAAGTTGGGATTGGGAGCAGTTCTGATGCAGCGAGACAGAGTTATTGCCTATGCTTCTAGGCAATTGAAGGAGCACGAGAAGAACTACCCTACTCATGACTTAGAGTTGGCAACGGTAGTGTTTGCTCTTAAGATTTGGAGACACTATCTTTACGGAGAGAAGAGTCAGATCTTCACAGACCACAAAAGCCTCAAGTACTTCTTCACCCAGAAGGAGTTGAATATGAGGCAGCGTAGGTGGTTAGAGTTGGTGAAGGACTATGACTGCAATATTAGCTACCACCCTATTAAAGCTAATGTGGTTGCAGATGCTTTGAGCAGGAAGAATGCAGTGATTACCTCCTTGTCAGTGTCTAGACCGTTGCAGGTTGAGATTCAGAGGTATGGTCTTGAGTTTTATGCAAGTGGTAGAGCTCCCCGATTGTCTTCCCTAAGTGTGCAGACTACACTTTTTGATCGTATCCGTGCAGCGCAGTCAGTTGATGAGCAGATCAGGAAGTGGAGACAGAGAGATGAGGAGAAAGGCAGCGGTTTGTATGCTGTGGTAGATGGGATTGTGAGGTACAGAGGTAGATTTTGGGTTCCCGCAGGTGATTCTCTGCGAGTTACTATCATGGCAGAGGCACATACGTCGCCGTACTCAATCCACCCTGGTAGTACGAAGATGTATCGGGATCTTCAGCAGCTTTATTGGTGGCCAGGCATGAAAAGTGACATTGCCCGATTCGTGTCAGAATGCCTGACATGCCAGCAGGTCAAGGCGGAGCATCAGAGACCGGCCGGATTGCTTAAGCCTCTCCCTATTCCTGAGTGGAAATGGGAGAATATCACCATGGACTTTGTTGTGGGATTTCCGAAGACAGTGAGAGGTTCAAATGCTATTTGGGTTATTTTAGACCGTCTCACTAAGTCGGCTCACTTTTTACCGGTGAAGATGACTTTCACGATGACACAGTTCGCGGAGTTGTATATCCAGGAGATAGTCAGACTACATGGTATTCCAGTCTCCATAGTGTCTGATAGAGATCCACGGTTTACTTCGTCTTTTTGGAAGAGTTTTCATTCCGCTATGGGTACGAAGCTACTTTTTAGCACCGCCTTCCACCCGCAGACTGATGGCCAGTCAGAGAGGGTGATTCAGATTTTGGAGGATCTTTTGAGGGCATGTGCTATTGATTTTCAAGGTAGTTGGGAGTCGAGACTACCACTAGTGGAATTCGCGTATAATAACAGTCTTCAGTCCACTATTGGCATGGCTCCCTACGAGGCACTTTATGGGAGGAATAGATCTACAGTGTTGTGGGATGAGATAGGTGAGAGATCAGACTTTGGTCCGGAGATTGTTCAGTTGACCACCGAAGTAGTGGCTAAGATCCGTGATAGGATGAGGACTGCCCAGAGTAGGCAGAAGAGTTATGCTGATCACCGGAGGAGAGACTTGGATTTCTCGGTGGGTGATCATGTATTTATCCGTGTAGCGCCGCTGAAGGGAGTTTTGAGGTTTGGGAAGAAAGGAAAGTTGGCACCGAGGTTTATAGGACCCTTCGAGATTTTGGATAGGGTAGGGGCACTGGCTTATAGAGTGGCCCTGCCGCCTAACCTTGATAAGATCCATAGTGTCTTCCATGTGTCGATGTTGAGGAAGTACATCTCGAACCCATCCCATGTGCTTAGTTTGGAACCGCTTCAGCTATCTCCTCACTTGTCCTATGAGGAGACGCCCATCCGGATTTTGGATAGACAAGAGAGAAGACTCCGTAACAAGTCAATTACAATGATCAAGGTGAGATGGCAGAACCATTCGGATGAAGAGGCCACTTGGGAAGCAGAAGCAGATTTCAGAGATCGCTATCCGGAGCTTTTTGGTGAGTTTTAATTTCGAGGACGAAATTTCTTATTAGGGAGGGAGGAATTGTAGCACCAAGAACTTCTAAAATTTGAAAATCATGCCTAAAATTATTTTCAGTATTTATATTTTAATTTCTTGAAGTTAATTGTTTAAGTTTTAGTTAAAGATAGAATTGTTCGATTTATTTGGATTAAATGCCTTGAATTGTTTGGTCTAGTAAGTTTCTGTCCCGGCAGGCGACAATGGTGGGCTTCGGTGGCATATTTTCAAGACTTTCACTTTTAAGATTTTTAAGTTAGAGGAAAAAGGGGGTTTTGGCCGGAAATGTAAATTTCGAACTTTTCGGGGGTCGGAAAGCAATTTTATTATTTCCTTGAGTTTATATCCTAAACTTTTCATAAGATAGGATTTTATTAAATCCGGGCTAGTTTAATTTCAATTAAAATGATTAGAGTTGAAATTTTAAACTTAGAAGTTTTAGAGGTGCAAGTTTTGAGGTGAAGAGCTACTTTAGTGCAATTAGCACTTTTATTTGTCTTTTAGCACTTTTATAGTACAAGATTCTCACACACACACACACACACCAAAACCCTACACTCTCATTATTTTTCCCACTTAAAATTTTCACTCCCATTATTTTTTTCCCTCTAGATATAAATCATTCAACACAATTAAAAACCCTAGCCCCTTCTAAACCCTAGTAGCCGCCCACCCCCCTTCTCCCTTGAAGCTCCCTCTCGGCCAAGTGCCTTCCGCCGCCCCAAGCCGCCGCTGCCGCCGTCCACTGCTGTCCCCACTGCCGTAGGAGCTCCACAAGAAGCTTAGCTTGGTGTTAGCTTGAAGTTTCAGCTCTCCTTTCCTTTTATTTTCGAATTTTTGGGTAGTCAAGGTTGAAGGCAAGTGTAACTTTTTCTTGGGCACTCATTCAAGCAATATATGCTCCTCCCCCTTTAGTTTTCTTTTGAAAAATCGAAATTCATGAGGTTATGAGTATGTATGTGTTCGGTTTTAGCCTACTAAGGTAGAGGTAGGGCTGTTTCTTTTTATTATTGCATTTGGATTGTGTTTATGTGGTTAAATGACGAATTTAGAAGCTATGGCATGGATTTCTATGAGGTTATATGCAATAATTCGAAAATTTCAGAAGTAAGGTGCCCTAAATTTCGAGATTTTGCATGTGTAAGGGCTGAAAGTGTAATGATGTTGAGGCATTTAATTGATGTGCATTGGTCTTGTTCGATCATCCATTAAAATGAGACTTTTGATGCTTAAAGGTTGATGTTTTTGAAATGTGAAGTGAAAGTGTGGTTGAGTGTTGCCCAAGTGCTTGGAAAAAGTCCTAAGTGATGTTATTTGAAGTGTATGGTTGTTTGGTATGGAGAAAAGTTGAGGAAAGAGAGTTATGGGGTTGAATTCTTGAGTTAGAGGTAAGTTGGATGTTGTGAGTGTGCAGGGCAGTACTGTTCACGGGGCAGGGCAGGGTCTTTGCTGATGTCTGGGCAGGGTTAGGCTATTCCATGGTAAAGTTCATGATGTTGTGATCGCGTCGGTATAAAATGGGCCCGAATCGGATAAGTATTGAGTAAGTTATGAGTCTTTTAAGTTTGTGGTGTAAGTGCAGATTTTTAGAGTATAAGGGGCTGTCCGGGAATGTTTTTGGTTTGTAATGCTTGGGTGATCCTTGGAGGTTACTTTCTGGTCCTAGGGGTAATTTGGAGTGTTTATTAAGCGTCGGTTCAAGCGGGACGAGTTTTGGTTAAGATATGACAAAGTTAAGGGTTTTTCGGTTCACTTGCTCGGGCTAAGTCAAGTTTGAGGAAATTTGTTGAGTGAAGTGTTTCTTTTGTCTTAGGGGCAGCCACTCATCCACCTTACACCCACATTTTTAGTTGAGTCTCATGTCTTAAAGGTTGCTTATTCGTGTGCATATGTCATGTTCTTGAGTTTCATAAAGTGAAAGGAAGTTTTCTTGTTTTGCATGCTATAAAGAGGTGTGAGTCGAGTCTTAATGAATGAAAAGGAAAAGAAAGTAAATGTTTTTGAATGAAGTGATTTGTTTGTGACAAAGAGGGGTGTTGCTAGGCCGGGGGATGCCTCGGTCTACTCACCAAGAGGTTATAGAGGTTTAGGTAGGGAGCAAGAGACATCTTGTTTATCCTTGCCACAGAGGGCAATGTGGGATCGGGAGTAATCTCGGTCTCCTTGCCACAGAGGGGCAATGTGGGATCGAGAGTTATCTCGGTCTCCTTGCCAAAGAGGGGTTAAGTTCGTCGGGAGAAATCTCGTCGTCTTTCCGGCATAGTGCACTACAGCCATGATCATGATCGAAACAGAGGGTCACAAATCAAGGATCTGATTTCTAGAGGAAAAAGTAAAAGAAAAGAAAAGTTAAAGTTTCAAAGTTTCAGTTGACTCGTCTTACGTTTATGTCAGTCAATCTGTTATGCATGAGGTTAAGTTTAATGTTATGAAAGTTTATGTTATGAAAGTTGAAAGTCTATCATAGCGTGATTCATCATTGCATGCTATATTACTCTTGTATTTTCATGCATATTTACAGTTAAAGTTCAAAGTATACTATGTATCATATTTTGAAGTATCGCATCACGTATTTTAAACCCTTGTTACTACACTATTTATACTTGTTGAGTCTTTAGACTCACTATGCTTGAATGTTTGCAGGTGAGGAGACTGTTGTTGAGATGGAGGGGCATGATCTACTGGGATGAGGCCATCGGTGGTGCAAGGCCCAGTGACCGTTGCTTCTTTATGTTTACGTTTTCCGCACATTTCTCTGTTATGTAATAATAAAGAGTTATTTGAGTATTTTTAGTATTTATAGCCAGGATGTGCATCACCTGTGCTACAGTTTACGATTTGAAGTACGTTTTCCGCTTATGCATGTTTATGATTATCGTCGGAGATTTTAAATACCTTAGTTTACTTTATGCTGTAACCGGGAGGTGGTTACTAGGATTGCATGTTTATGATTAGCGCACTTGAGTTTTTATGTCAGTATTCCTTTCCTTATTTGAATTGCTGACTGAGTCTTGTTGGCTTGTTTGTTTTACGAATAGGTCATGGCAAAATTTTAAAAAAATCCGTAATTTTTTTTTATTTTAGTTATAGTCTAGTAGTGAGGGTCGTTTCACTTTCGCCCCTATACCCAAGTCAGACGAACGATTTGCACGTCAGTATTGCTGCGGGCCTCCACCAGAGTTTCCTCTGGCTTCGCCCCGCTCAGGCATAGTTCAC
>NC_133122.1:8938653-8943653 GCF_033568475.1 Henckelia pumila
TTGGGCGCAGGAATCACTTCTCACCTTGGCAGATAGCTCAAGGCTTCGATTCATTAGCTAGCCTTCGAACGGAGTTGGCTGCTGGCACAAGAGGGTGGTGCCTTACCGCACCGCAGGCGGACGCGTTTTGTTTTTTGCTAATTGCCGTGGTCTTATATTGATTTAGAAGTGCTGTGATTGTGTTTTTGCATTTTTTTTGGGGCTCGATTCATCATCCCCTACATTTGTGTGGGTTTATCTTCGTTGCTCACCAAGTGTTTGCTCATTTGCTTAAGCCAGTGCACCTCTTAATCTCCCAGCTCGGTTGTTTTGCTCTTGGACGTGTCCTAAGATCCCTGCATTGCTGGGTCATAGCCGTGAACATCCTCCTGAGATTGTGTCTTTGAGTGTTAGCTTGTCATTTTGGTTTGTGTCTTGGCTGTTAGCTTTCTTGGTTTTTTGAAGTGTTGTGGGTGTACATTCACTGTTTTTGGGGTTGCCTTAGCCTTACATGCTGCCTGCTGTTGGTCTCTTACTTTTGCCCAATCGGTGTTTGTGCTATTACCTCAATAACGAGTTACGTGCATTCCCTGCGCCCTTTACTTGGCCGAGTACTCTGTTGGCTATCGCTTGACTTTGGATGGTGTTTCTACATTGATTTTATTATGTTGCAGTTGGGCATTGGTGATTATCACTAGTGTTTGTGTTGTTTCCTATTAGTTTGGCTAAATTGCTTCTCTTGTTTATACTCTCCAGGTATCCTTGGACCGAGACCCTACTATTAGGATTGTGCGTGGCTGAATTCTTCATCTCCACTGCCCTTGGTCTTATTTGGGCCTCCTACTATCGCCCAATAAGTTTGTTTGGCCTTAGTTACTACTGTGAGGATTGGCATTTGCGTGGATAGGCTGGAATCTCCTATTGTTCTTGGCTGCATTGTTCTATTTTCTGCAGATTGCTCAAGACCTTCCTCGTGCTCTTGTGGCTTTTCTGCCCTTGGTACTTGCACTGCTACATAGTACTCTCTCATTCTGCCTGGTTATTGACACTCTTCGAGGTATTTTGGCTTATCCCTACTGGTTTTGTTGTGTGTGCCTCTCCCATCTCATGTGTTGTTCTTGTGATTGGAGTTTAGGGGCGTGGGTTGGCCTGTGAGGCAGCCGTGTGCCTAACAATGAACTCCGAGAATATGCAACATTCATCGAATAATGAGGCCCCTTCGAGTGCACTGGAAAAACCGAGAGCTCAAGAATTAATGACAAGTTTCATTGCCAAAAATCCAGATAATACTTATGCTAGTCTATTCCAAGATAATCGTTTTCCGGAAGAAAACTGTCTCTTGAAGTATGTACAGCCCACGGATGGGCAAATCTCTCTTTCTTTCGATGAAATTGATAATTTAAGGAGCCTTGGACCTTGCTTAGTTGGGTGCGTGGATGGGAGGAAGCTAAAAGGGTATGTGGTCAAGGAAATTATCAAACAATGGGGCTGTTAAGCCAGGTTTGAGCTACATGATAGTGGATGGATTATGTTCTTTTTCCATAATGATGAAGAGAAAAAGAGGGTGCTAGAGGGTGGCCCATATCTTATTTATGGGAGACATTTGTTTCTTAAAGAATTACCCCCGTGCTTCCTCTTCCGGGTTGAAGATATGTTAATGTTGCCTTCTTGGGTCCAAATCCATGGACTCCCTGCTGATTGTTGGAAAACCAAAGCGCTTAGCAAAATTGCCTCTGTCCTCGGCAAACCAATTCACATGGATGTCCTCACGATGTCTAAAGGCAAAAGCTTATTTGCTAGAGTATTGGTAGAGATGGATTCTTCACTACAAAGGATTTATGAGTACCCTCTTCTCATCCCTAATGGTATTAGGACAAACCTCAGATTTGTTTATGAGACAGAACCTAAATATTGTGCGAATTGTAATTCTCTTGGGCACTCTAATGAGCAATGTCAATGGTTTGTGAACATAAATGAAAAAGAAGCACCCGAGGGGGCTGCCCATAACAAGAATCAAACTGGCAACGAGCAACCAAAGCCTCGAAGCAAATCTAGGGGGCCTGGGCAGCGAGATCGGAGTAGGCCTAGGGATGGAGGCCGTGGGGGAGGGGGATGGCGTGGTGGCCCTTGGGGCAGAGGGCGTGGACGGGGCCCTGCAGAAGGTGGTCGTGGCTTTGCATGTGGTGGCCGTGACCCTACTGGGGAGGCACTAGGCTCTGACCAGGGTGCACTTGAAGGCACGGGTGATAATGGATTAGACATTGATAATAATCAACCCCTTGTGCAAGATGAGGAACATATCAATGATGAGGGCATGGTTTTAGAAATTCCGGGAAGTAATGGGGAAGAAAAGTTTGTAGTGTAAGTCTTTGAAGGTGATGGAGATGAAGAGGGCTTTGAAAAAGTGGTTAGTAAGCAAACAAAAAAGAAACTCAAGTACCTTAAGCGATTGTCGAGACCTAGAAATTCGGGAGGATCAAGCTCTAGCTTAACTGAGTACATTGAGGTGGATTCTAGGAAATGGCTTCCCAACATGACAGCGAAGTCCTTTCTATTAAACCAAGCACAAATTCGGGCTAGGAGACTTAAGGTCGTCTCTCGCCAAACATGAAGATTGCAAGTTGGAACATGAGGGGTTTCAATAAGCCCCTCAAACAAAGGCACGTTCAAGGAGTGTTGAAAAAATACAACTTGAGCGTCCTTGGGATACTTGAAGTAAAGGTTAATGTTAATCTTGTGGATAGAATGATGGATACTAAATTCCCTAGTATGTCTTTTATGCACAACTTTCATATGTGCACGAACAGTCGTATCCTTGTCATGTGGGATAGTAAGGATGTGAGGCTAGATGTTCTTGGTATGTCTGATCAAGTTATTCATGTCTCAGTTGTGTGCCTTCATTCTCAGAGAGTCTTTTTAGCTTCTTTCATCTATGGCAGGAATTCGGTGGTGGCTAGGAGGCCTCTTTGGGATTTTCTGATCAACCATGGGGAGAATATTTCCCTCCCCTGGATCCTGTTAGGGGACTTTAACTGTGTAAGATACCCTCATGAGAAGATGGGTGGCATTCCTATTGCCCCGAGGGATATGGAAGATCTGAGAAATTGTATCAATCGGTTGGAGCTCTCAGATGTGAATCATGTTGGTTGCTACTAAACTTGGTTTAGCCTGGCTGTTTCTTCTAAGCTTGACCGAGTTATGGTCAATCATCATTGGAGTGAATCAAATTTGGATGTATTTGCTGACTTTGTGGAACCGGGTTGCTTTTCTGACCATACTTGTTGTGTGGTTTCCATCTTCAGGGATAGCACTCGTCGTGCTACACCTTTTAAATTCTTCAATATGTGGGCCACCCACCCGGATTTTCTACAGTTATTCAGGACCAACTAGTGGTTCAGTGGGGGGGGGGGGGCACAGCACAATTCCTCCTCAAGAAAAAGCTACATGGGATGAAAAGAGTGCTGAAACAGCTTAATGAGCGCCATTTCAGTCATATCTCTAGTCGAGCAAAGCGTGCGAATGAGGATCTTGCAGAGGCCCAATCTATTGCCCTTAACTCTGGAGTTATAGACAACTCAATTGTGGTTCTTAGGAGAAAAGCAGAGTTCCTTCTTGAAGCGGAGCGCTTGTTTCTCTCCCAAAAGGCCAAATGTGAGTATCTCAAACATAGTGACAGATGCTCCAAATTCTTCCATGGTATGATAAAAAGGAACATCAAGAGAAATAAGATTGTGGCCCTCACTCTTAGAGATGGTTCCACTTCCATGGATCAAAATGAAATAGCGGATGAATTTGTGAATTTCTATCAGGCCTTGTTGGGCTCGAGTTTGGAAAGAGATACCCTGGATACTTCCCTTGTTGCGCCTGGTCCGAAGGTGGAGGAGGCCAGCTCGGAGGGATTAATTAGAGATGTGAGTGTGGAAGAAGTCAAGAGTGCTCTGTTCAACATTGAGGATGACAAAGCTCCTGGCCCAGATGGTTTCGGGGCTGCTTTCTTTAAGAAGGATTGGTCCACTGTTGAAGGTGATGTTATTGCGGCTGTCTTGGAATTCTTTAGGAGTGGTAAGCTACTCAAACAGTGGAACCACGCTTCCATTGCGCTGGTGCCAAAGTCAGACCATGCCACTACAGTCAATGAATTCAGGCTAATATCGTGATGTACAGTGTTCTATAAAATAATTGCCAAGATCCTGACGAATAGATTAGTGGATGTGATTGAGCCTTTGATAAGTCAAGCTCAAGAAGCATTTGTTCTAGGTAGGTCAATTGTGGAAAACATTCACATGGCCCAAGAAATGCTGAAGCATTATGCTAGAAAGAGAGGCTCTCCCCGTTGCATCTTAAAGATAGACCTCAAAAAAGCATATGATACGGTTCACTGGGAATTCCTACGGGATACTTTGCGCTTCCTCAATTTTCCTCCTCGGTTTATTGCTTGGATCATGGAATGTGTGAGCTCTACCTCCTATTCCATCTCACTAGGTGGACAATTGTTTGGATTCTTCAAAGGGGCCAGAGGCCTTCGTCAGGGAGATCCTTTGTCTCCATTCCTCTTTGTTTTGTGCATGGAAATGCTCTCTCGATCCATTCTTCATGCTTATACGATGTCAGATTTCCAGTTTCACCCTAGGTGTGATCACTTTAACATCACCCACTTGGTTTATGCTGATGATTTGCTGATTCTGTCGAAGGGTGATGTCCCAAGTATAAAAATCATCCTGGATTGTGTTAGTAAGTTTGGGAATATGGCTAGCCTCCGTGCTAATGCGATGAAATCCAATCTATTCATGGCAGCTGTCAAAGAGCCAGCGCTTAGTGAAATCATTCGGCTAAGTGGATACCAGATTGGATCTTTCCCATTTAGGTACCTTGGTATCCCTCTTGCCGCTGGCAGACTTAGGGAAGGAGATTATAGTGGTTTGGTTGATGGGATTGCAAAGAAAATAGCCTCTTGGCCCAGAAATACTCTATCTTATGCAGGGAAACTTGAGTTGCTTCGATCTGTAGTTCAAGGGGTGGAA
>NC_133122.1:10044200-10064200 GCF_033568475.1 Henckelia pumila
GGATGAAAAATTCCCTTTTATAGTGTCTTCCAAAGCCCACTCAAAAGCCCACAAAATATAGAAGTTTCCTTCCGAATAAAAATTTCCAAGTTCAGAATTTAGCGACAAGCGCCCGCTCCAGAAATCACGCGCGCGCGTATAGGATACTGTTCTCAATCTTTTCCTCTGAAGCGCGATAGCGCTTGCTTTCTTCCCCATTAGCTCTTAAAGTTAAGGCCCAATAGAGAAGCCCATCACTGTTCCTTTCTTTTGTCTGTACGTTTCTTTACTTTTCTTCTTTCTTCTTCCCTTTTATTCTTTTAATTCTTTTCTCTCAAATCTCATTTTTCTCATTTTTCCTCCTTTTCCACATAAATTCCATAATTTTCTACAAACACAAAAACAAAAAAATACCCACATAAATCTGCTCGAAACAAGCAATTAACAATTAAAAGCATATATAAATTAAGTGTATAAAATACACTTATCAAATACCCCCAAAATTAGACTTTTACTAGTCCTGAGCAAAATTATTAAATTCCAAAAACTCATTCTATCAAAAACAACAAGAATAGTCAAGAAATATTATGGAACAATGGCCTCATCAATGATTTCAAAAATATCAAATCCAATCATATCCAACCTACTAACACTTGAAAGTTTCAGCCAATCACAAAATAATAACCGCATAAACTCACAATCTCCGCAACTCACGTTCAAAACACCATTCTCCAAATTCAATTCAAACATTCATAGATCATGAGGACTTTTCAAGGTAGAATAGGATCAAATAAAGGATATTTATCAAAAACACTCACAATTATGGTTAATTCAACGAATAATAGTGTGTGCGTGTTTCGATCACAATTCATAATCATTAAAAGCATCAATCAACAGTCCATAGGCTAAATTCTCGCAACTCTTCTCTACTAGTATATTAGGCAACTGAGACTCGGTCACTAGGACTTATTCAGCTTAATATGTAAGGCTTGGCTCATGGCTACAAATGAAGGTAAGAATTCAAAATAAGGAGTAATTTATATTCATGCTTAAACTCTAATTTCAACTCCTTTTCTTTCACAATTCACTTCTATTTCAATTCACTTCATTTCTCAACTTTTTCACAAATTTTTCTTTCTTTCACAACTTTTTCAACCACATTTTTCAACTCTTTTTTCTACTACCTTTTTTTCATCTTTTCAATTCATCCACCACACCAATCTTTTTTCTCACAAATAAAACTAGGAGCATAAAATATTTTAGCATTCAAATTACTCCCTTAAAGGTAGGAAATAGTGTATAGGCTATTCAGGTAGTCAATGCAGGACCTTGAAATAATGACGAATGGGGGTTTAATCACACGTTTACACGCATGCCATTCGATTTTCAATAAAGTTCAAACAAGGTACTAAGGATAACATATTAATAGGTAGCTTGAAAGGCTCAAACGAATTCAGAAAAATTGCCTAAATCATTCCTAATCTCAATTTTGCCCGTATTTTGCCTCGAAGAGTGTTCGAACTAGTTCTAGACAAGTCTCAATCCACAATTAAATCATACAAATATCAATCAGTGCAGAAAAGAATAATCATCAGCAGTAAACGATGATTTTCACAAAAAATTCAGATTTTCTCGTACCTCAATGTACTAATATACGTGTATCTCAAATGGGCAACTAAGGATAAATTCAATGAAAATTAGGCCCAAAAATTTCAAATAATGCCTCAATCATATCTATGTCTGTATGTCTCAAAAATCAGATTCAAGCATTAATCACAGAGTATATAGGAAATTGTTTATCTAATTGGTTCCATATTTTCAAAAATATTTGTCAGATAGGTGGAAAATCATGGATTTCAGTTATCGCACAAAAATATTTCTCATTGGCCATGCATCCATTTCTTTCTCAACTTCTTTTAAATTCAACTCAACTCAACCAAAAACAACTAAACTCAACAAAAATTTAACTATGAAATTCAAAACTCAACTTTCAACCAAACAACCAAACAACTAAATCAAACTAAATCAAACATTGATTCACCCCCCCAAACTTAATGTAATCATTGTCCCTAATGATTAAAAACAATAAAAAGAACAAGGGACTCATACCTTCGACACTGCGCATCAGTACTCGATGTTATCATCCTCCATGAGAAAAAATTCCAGCATGTAATAAACCATAAAATAAACCCTCAGGGAAAATGAACATGCATAGTAACGTCATGGCGAGCTTCAGATGTGAATTTACAAGGAAGAAGAGCCCTTGGAGACGCATGGATAGGTGCTGAAGCTCGGGACGCGCGATTGCACAATATTCAGTGTAGATAAGAAGTATTTTGCGCAGAATGCAAATGGTGATTGGTGAAGCGCTTTAGCTCTTGAATCAGCGTAGAAAAGGGATGGGGAAGCGCGTTTGCTCTTGTGAGGCGCTAATGGAAAGGGTATGCGCGTTTGCGCTAATGGAAACGCTGCTGGGGCTTGATGGCTGCGTGATTGCACTTGAGATGGAGCGCTGATGGGGAATTGGAGGGCATGGAGGAGTAGCAGCTGGTGAAGCGCAGATGATATAGAGCTGGGAGCATGCGCTGAAGGGGGGAAAATACGCGCGATAGCACTGTTGAGAACTCTTGGAGCGCGTTAGCGCCTTGGGCAGCGCTGATGGTGGGGGTGAGGGGCGCGTTAGCTCTTGGTCTAGCGCTGTTGATGGGTGACTGCGCGATAGCGCGATGGTGAGCGCGGTTGATGAGCGCGATAGCGTAAGGAGTAGCACAGTTCGTGCATCAGTGAAACGAAGGAGGCGCGGGAGCTTGAATAGAGTGGCGCGGGCGTGCCTATAGCTCGTAAATTTCTTCAAGTATAGCGCGGGCGCTCAGATAAATGGGGTGGGCGCGCCGCTTGCTCGAATTTAAGATTTTTGGAGCCTGAAAAAAAATTGAAAATTAAGGTAAAAATTTTAAAATAAAAAATACTTAAACAATTAAATAAAAAAAATTAAATAAACTGAAAAAAAAACAAATAAATTATAATAAAAGAAAATTCTTGGGTTGCCTCCCAAGTAGCGCTTGGTTTAAAGTTTTCAGCCCGACTTTCACCGGTGTTAGTACTTCCCTTTCTCTTTTACTCGCCAAATAAATTCCACGAACCGCCTTTTAAATTTTGCTTTCTTGTTCTTCGTGGCTTTCTTTGTTGGTAAATTTGGCGCTTTCTTCTTTGACGATTCAACCGCAATATTAGCTCTTTGACAGCTCTCCAACTTCACAACCGGTTCAATTAAGCATAATTCTTCGATGGGTGGATTAGGTGCTTTCGTAAATAAGTTGAAGATTACTCGTTCGCACTCCACACCCATTGACAACTCCCCTTTCATCACTTCAATTTTTGCATTCGCCGTGGCCAAGAATGGTCTCCCAAAAATTAGCGGAGCACCATGATCTGCTTCTATATCTAATACCACAAAATCCGCTGGGAAGATGAATTTATCCACCTTGACTAGAACATCTTCAACAATTCCTAGTGGATATTTAATGCTTCTATCCGCCAATTGCAATGAAATCTTAGTCAATTTCATGTCTCCCAACTCCAAGGCCCTGTAAATAGATAATGACATTAAATTAATACTGGCCCCTAAATCACAAAGTGCATTTTTAAAATAAGAACCACCAATAGAACAAGGAATGGTAAAACTCCCTGGATCCTTAAGCTTTTGTGGTATCTTCTTTTGGAGCACCGCACTGCACTCTTCCGTTAAATTCACTACCTCGTTCTCTAGCAGCCTCCTCTTCTTGGACATCACCTCCTTGATGAACTTCGCATAATTCGGCATTTGCTCCAAAGCTTCAGCAAAGGGAATGTTGATGTGAATCTTCTTAAAAATCTCCAAGAACTTGGAAAATTGCTCGTCCAATGCTTTCTTCTTGAACCTTTGCAGATATGGAAGTGAAGGTTTATACATCGGTTTTGGCTCAGATTCAAGCTCCTTCTCTTTCTCCTCAACTTTTTCCTCATGTTTCTTATCCGGAACAGTAGGAATTTGGACTCCAATGTCTTTAGCACTCCGTACTTCGATGACATTGCACTGCTCCTTGGGATTCACCTCAGTATTACTAGGGAACTGGCCGTGATTGTTGTCCTTCAGTGCGTTCGCCAACTTCCCAATACTAGTCTCCATGGATTGCAACACTGCGCCCATGTTGGCCATGTGCGTCTCCAAACTGTCAAGTCGAGACTCAGTTCTCGCCATCCTCTTACCTGATTCCTGCACAAAGGTACTAACCATATCCTCCAAAGACAACTTACCATCACCCTTATTAGTATTGTTAGTATATGAAAAATTTTCATTATTCCGCAAATTAGGGTGAAAAGTATTGGAAATAGGATTACCTTTGTACGCTCCATAACCTCGGTAGCCATTTGGATTTATATAATTGACTTGCTCTATGGCCGGTGAAACTTCAACTCCAGTTGAATCTGCAACATTAATTTTATTCAGAGAAGCTACCTGTGTAGTCAGTGCAGATAACTGAGCAGTGATGGACATGAGAGTATCCACTGCATTCACTCCAGCTGGCTTCTTTACTCCTATACGCTCCGATGGCCATTGGAAACTATTGATCGTCATCTCCTCCAACATATCATAAGCCTGAACATGATCCTTTGCAAATATAGTACCTCCAGCAGCAGAATCGACATTCATCCTTGTAGGCGCATTCAGTCCGTTGTAAAACCACTCGATCTGTTCCCAATCTGCAAAATTGTGGTTAGGAAAACGTCTTAATAATTCTTTATACCTTTCCCACGCCTCGTATAACTGTTCAGTGTCCATCTGCCGGAAGGTGCTGATCTCGATCTTCAGTTGGGTGGTTTTGGCAGGAGGAAAATATTTTGCAAGAAATTTTTCTGCCATCACCTCCCAAGTAGTGATGCTTCCAAGTGGCAGTGATTGCAACCAACTTCTGGCTTGATCCCTGAGAGAAAATGGAAACAAGCGTAAGCGTATAATATCTTCAGGAACACCATTAAATTTTACCGTATCAGTAATTTCTAAGAAGGTTCTGAGATGCAGATGAGGATCAGCTGTGGCACTCCCATTAAATTGGTTCGATTGAACCATGTTTATCAATGTTGGAAAACTGGCGAGTTCCCAGACCAATTACGATTGATACCCGGTGCAGCGGAAGTTTAAAATTTTTCTATGGAACGATTCCATGGTGTGGGTATCAACCATACAACGATTGAATTATTGTGTGTGTAAAATTTAAATAACAATTAAATAAATTTTACCTCAAATCTCGCAACGAGATTAATGGACACCAACAGAACAATTCTGCTCTTGTTGTCTCTCCCTGGAACCGATGAACGCCTTCAATCAGGTCCACGAACAGAGGTTTAATCCCTCTGATAGATTGCACTAGAAAATCTATCAGAAGTTTTCTGCGAAGAGAATACACGAATTTGATTCGTTATTCCTGACTGCAATTCAAAATCACAGACCGGAATTTCTCGGGCAGAGCAAGGGGGCGGCCGAAATATTATTTGAGAGAGCTAGGGTTTTCGTTTTTTTTTGCTCTCAAAAATTATGACCTGTTGCGTGTAATTTCTGTACTGCAATAACTTATTTATAATGCAGGCCACTAACACCTTAGGGCCCATTAGTCATAAGTTAGGGCCCGACAAGCAAAGCCCGCACGTTCAGAAATTAATATAAAATTCATCGTGACTCCGATTGATGAACCGATTTCACCAATGTGCACAGAAACCATTTCTGCACATTTTAAAGTCAAGATAAATTTTCCTGAATCCGAATTCAGTGGTTTCCAAAAATGTCCATCCCTATGTCATTTTAGGAAATCCTACTCCCTTACTCTTATTTAAGAAGTCCAACTCCTTAGTTCATTAAATTTAACTCTTTAAATTTAACTATCTCAACGGGGATTAAAACTCCATTACACTGTGTGACCCTCAATGGTTCAGGGATACAGCTAGCCGTGGGCTCACAACTCCTTGTGACTCGGAACAACACTTTTCGACTTGCCCAACGAATCATGGTAAAGCGCCTAGCAACATCGCCCCATGATTCCCTAGGTATCACTGATAGTGCCTACAAGAACCAGTAGATTTTGGTTAACGTACAGTACGGTCCCTTCATCCAAATATCCCGATCGAATCAACAACCATTGGTATATCGAGAGTCGCTCAAGATTCGATAACTATGCAATACATCTTGAAGATCAAATTAGTGACATCGCATGTGCTACTAAGAAACCATTTCTTAAATCACATCAAGTACTCTGGCCAGAGATTTGTCACACTAATATCTCCTCAGATCGCATAGGATATCCACACTCGCAAGTATGTGGTGAATCCTTGACAACAATGCATTGACTCCTATATGTGTCGTAACTGTACCCAATCTCGACACCTGATGACCCCCTCAGAGTCGGTAAACGAGTCAAAGCACAGTACTAGCATATAGAGTCTCCATGATGTTTCAAGTCGTAAGGACTAATGGTGTACAACCAAAACCGCGGACTTTATCCACTCGATAAGTGATAACCACTTGGAAAGTCCGGATAGGGTAGTTCGATTATTCATCCTATGAATATCCATTTGCATGCTTCGAACATCTCCATGTTCCCTACCAATGAAACGTGGTACTCCGCATCGCAAATGCTAGTCTCAAACTCGAGCGATCCTTATCCTTATTATCGGACGGCTCAATCGACTAGGAACGGTTTTAGAACATACAGTGACTATAAGATGTATTTCATGATAGACATCTCCATGTTCTACCACATCTTACATACACTATAGTATATTCAAGGTCTTTATCAAAACAACAATAGTATATCACAATATAACAATATGAAGTAATATAAAGTCATTGCCATAAAAGTGTAAATAATATTAAACAAAAGATTGTTTATACAAAGAGTCAACAAAGCCCATAGCCACACAGTTGGCTCACTGGGCACCCACTCTTACAATCTCCCACTTGCCCTATAGCCAACTAGTCATACTACGTAGACCCATTGCTTCGCGATGTTTGTCAAACAATGGTCCTGGCAAAGACTTAGTAAGCGGATCAGCGATATTGTCTGCAGAGGCCACTCGTTCGACAATGATGTCTCCTCTTTCCACAATCTCCCGGATTATGTGGTATTTCCTCAGTACGTGTTTGGATCTTTGATGAGACCTTGGTTCCTTTGCTTGAGCAACGGCACCCGTGTTGTCGCAGTACACCGGGACTGGACCAACAAATTCAGGAATGACGCCCAACTCTTGGACGAAATTCCTCATCCAAACGGCCTCTTTAGCAGCAGCTGATGCTGCAATGTATTCAGCCTCAGTGGTGGAATCCGCTGTGGTGTCCTGCTTGGAACTCTTCCAAGAGACAGCACCGCCATTGAGCATGAACACAAATCCAGAGGTTGACTTCGAGTCATCCACGTCACTTTGGAAGCTAGAGTCGGTATAGCCTTCCAATTTCAGTTCTCGTCCTCCATAAACCATGAACATATTCTTAGTCCTTCGCAAGTACTTAAGAATGTCCTTCACGGCTTTCCAATGCATTTGACCAGGATTAGACTGATATCTGCTCGTGACACTCAGAGCAAATGCTACATCCGGTCTGGTAGATATCATCCCATACATGATACTACCTATAGCTAACGCATATGGTACATGTGTCATATTCTCTATCTCTGCATCAGTCTTGGGACACATAGACTTGGATAGAGAAACTCCATGACACATGGGTAGATGTCCTCTCTTGGACCCATCCATTGAAAACCGTTTCAATATGGTATCGATGTAGGTTGATTGAGTGAGTCCTATCATTCTCTTAGATCTATCTCTATAGATCTGAATCCCTAGAATGTAGGATGCCTCACCCAAATCCTTCATCGAAAATCTACCTGATAACCATATCTTCGTTGACTGCAACATCCCTACATCATTCCCAATGAGTAGGATGTCATCAACATAAAGTACTAAGAATGTCACCGCATCCTTAACTACTTTCTTGTACACGCAAGGTTCCTCCGGGTTCTTGATGAAACCAAAATCTTTAATTGTTTCATCAAATTTCTGGTTCCAACTTCTTGATGCTTGTTTTAGACCATAAATTGATCTCTGAAGCTTGCATACCTTATGCTCGCTTCCCATGGATGTGAACCCCTCAGGCTGCTTCATATAGATTTCTTCCTTAATGTCTCCATTAAGAAAAGCAGTCTTCACATCCATTTGCCATATCTCATAGTCATACCATGCAGCTATGGCAATAAGGATTCTTATGGACTTGAACATAGCAACTGGTGAAAAGGTTTCATCATAGTCAACTCCTTGCCTTTGAGTATAACCTTTCGCCACCAATCGTGCCTTGTAGGTCAATACCTTACCATCAGGCCCAAGCTTTCTTTTGTAGATCCATTTACACCCTATTGGAACAATTCCATCGGGAGGATCTACTAAAGACCAAACTTGGTTTGTATGCATCGAATCCAATTCTGACTGCATAGCTTCAAGCCATAAATTCGAATCCGCATCAGAAATTGCTTCCTTGAAGTTTCTTGGATCACATCCAATGTCGGGTTCATCTTGATCCCCTTCAAGAAGAAGACCATATCGAATAGGAGGTCTAGAAGTCCTCTCGGATCTTCTAGGTTCAGGCGTGTCCAGCAATGGTTCCTGAGGTGTAGGATCGTTATTTTGTATTTCGGGTTCTTCTCGAACCTCTTCGAGTTCCATCATATCGCCTTTCTTATCCAATAAGAACTCCTTCTCCAAGAAGGTGGCATTCCTAGAAACAAACACCTTTGTTTCAGCAGGATAATAGAAATAATATCCGATTGAATTTTTCGGATACCCCACAAAATAACATAAGCTGGATCGACTATCCAACTTGTCTCCCACTGTCTGCTTCACGTAAGCAGGACATCCCCAAATCCTCAAGTACGAATACTTAGGAGCTTTGCCATTCCATAACTCGTATGGTGTTTTGTCCACTGCTTTAGTGTGGACGTTGTTCAACAACAATACCGCCGTTTCAAGCGCATAGCCCCAAAACGAAGGTGGAAGCTCAGTGAAGCTCATCATAGATCGAACCATGTCCAACAAAGTTCGATTAGGACGCTCCGATACACCATTAAGCTGTGGTGTCATAGGAGGAGTCCACTGAGAGAGAATCCCATTCTCTTTCAGATAGTCCAAAAACTCGGTACTCAAGTATTCTCCACCTCGATCCGATCGAAGTGCTTTAATACTTTTACCTAGCTTGTTTTCTACTTTAGCCTTGAATTCTTTGAACTTTTCAAATGCTTCAGACTTATATTTCATTAATATAAATACCCATACCTTGAATAATCATCAGTAAAGGTAATGAAGTAGGTGTGGCCATGTTGAGTCCCTACTCTAAATGGACCACAAACATCTGTATGGATCAAATCCAACAGATTCTGACTACGCTCAGGTTTCCCCTTAAAAGGAGATTTAGTCATTTTTCCTTTTAGGCAGGATTCACAAGTAGGTAGAGAGTTAATATCAGACATATCAAACATGCCCTCTCCCACTAGCTTGTTCATCCTCCTTGAGGAAATATGACCTAGCCTAGCATGCCAAAGGTTCGCCGGGTTTTGACTATCGATTTTCCTTTTGTTTGTTGTCGCCGGTTTATCAATATAATTTATTGGAACGTCTTTTAGTTTTAAGTTGTATAGATCGTTTTCAAGTTGTCCATTTCCAATCAAACATTCATTCTTGTAAATATTGCAAATCCCATTCACAAAATTTCAAGAATAACTATCTCTATCAAGCATAGAAACAGAAATAATGTTTTTAATCAAATCTGGAACAAATAAAACATCTCTCAAAAAACTTAAAATTGTTCTGCAAAAATGTCTCCTATAGCTTTGGATTTATCTCTGGAACCATTCCCGAGCCTTGACTGGGTCTCACCCATCCTTAGCCTATTACTTCTTGTCATCATTTGCAACTCATTGCAAATATGAGATCTACATCTGGTATCCAATACCCAAGAAAAACATTTTAATGTAAAACATACCCTTTGCAGTTCGCAACTGCTTGAGGTATTCCTTGCAGTTACGTTTCCAATGACCGGGTTTCTTGCAGTGATGGCAAACTTGTTTAGACTTGTCCAATTTTGCATGTAACATTTGGCCTTGAGATCATGGTCCAACCATTTCTCTAGTTCGGCCAACCTTTCGGCAGTTACATCAGCCGGGGCTGTTTTCGGAGAAGCCTTTTCTAACACTTTAGAAAATCTTTTCCGAACTTAGGACAATCTTAACTTATGGAATCATTCTGTATTGTTTGCGTCAATAAGTTTGTTTTGTTGGAGAACAGAAACATGTGGATTACTGAGATAAAACAGACAATTATCGATGATTGTTTAAGCAATTTACTAAGACATAAAATAGGCGAATTTTATTTTATGAATCTCACTCCCACTATTTTAACGATTTCACTACCCTCTAGTGAAAACGGGAAACTTTTTCCTTAGTGAGAACATGGAGTCCAATTGACAAACTTATGGTCCCGAATAATATCAGCCAACCATAATTCTCAAAAGGTAGAGCCCAATTGCTTCCAAAGCAACCCCCATGTATTTACCTCATGTCCAATAAGGGCCCAATAATATGACGCCGTTTATAGTGACATGTCAAGATGACCCATCAATATTAAGTTGTGATGGACGGTCGCCATGTGGATCCCCCAATAATATGAGCCGATCCCATGGGAGTTCCACCCAACTTACAACATTTGTCGATCCAATGTACAGCTTTCCGACGAACGGGCCCCCCCAATAATATGAGCCGGACCGTATCCGCGGGTAGCATCTCATACATTGACCGTTGATGGAAGGTAGGAATATTTAAACAAATTTAAATTTCCTTTATTTATCTTGATATCAATTTTAAATCATATTTAAAATGAGGGATTTTATTTATAAAAATATTTGTCTCATCATATTTAATTTATTGCATGCATTGCCGGATTCACGCAATTTATGTCTAAACATGCATACAATCATAATATCACATATTATATAGGATGATCGATTCCATTTCTAATTGACCCGTGGTTGCCAATCACGGATCTTAGTCCAATCCTAGGTAATATGCAGTATGCAAATGCAATCCTATTACATATGCTTCCAATTTACATTTCTTCAGTCTTTATTGTCTGCTGGGCCCACCGTCTTCAAATCTTGATCTCCCACTAAATCTAATGTATTTACAATAAATAACAATGACAAGTAGGGGATACATTTTTAGGGGTGGGAACGGGCTATAAACCAAGCCCACTTTTATTACATATGACATTCATATCGGGCCATAAACCAGGCCCATTAATAAAACCAACAACAATAAAAACAAAATGTAAATTCCTAACATACACCTACAAAATTGGTCATGGCAATCGATCATCCTTATCCAATAACATTTAATTCAAAATTAATTTATTGGATAACATGCTGTGGCAATTCAAATTTAAACAAGATAAAATCATATTTTATATATATAAAATCTCATTTCACATATAAAATCATATTTTATCTCTATATCAAATAAAATCATATTTTATCTATAAAATCCAATTTTACAAATAAAATCATATTTTACTCAATATATCATAAGATCATATCTTATCATCAATTGTACCAAAATAATTGATTTCAAAATTCAATTTACGGATAAAATATTAAAATTTTCCAAAAATTCAAATTTATCCAAAATCAATTTTAAAATTTACGGACTCGAACAATTCGATCCGAAATCTCGTGAACCAATCAAAAACAATTTTTGACCGGACCAAAAATAAAATTTTAACATATTAAAATTAATTTTTAATAAAATATTAATTTTTCCCGCGGGCCACCCGGGACACTCCCGGGTTGGCCCGCACCCGGGGCGCGGGCCGGGGCAGCCCGGCTGCCCCCTTAGGGCAGCAACGTTTGCTGCCCTGGCGGCGCCTGGCGCCGCCGCTGGGCGGCGCCGTGCGTCGCCCTGGGCGGCGCCGAGCGCCGCCCCTGGGCGGCGCTGTGCGCCGCCCTGGGCAGCGCCGAGCGCTGCCCTGCGCAGCGCCCAGCGCTGCGCTGGGCAGCGCCGTGCGCCGCCCTGGGCGGCGACGGTCGCCGCCCTGGGCGGCGCCGTGCGCCCCCTTTGGGCGGCGCCGTGCGCCGCCCCTGGGGGCAGCGACCATCGCTGCCCCCTCCGGGCAGCGATCCAATCGCTGCCCGGGTTTCGCCCCCCGGAAAAAAAAATTTTTATTAAAAATATTTATTTTGTTTCAAAAACCGAGACTCAAAAATTTTGTACAATTGATTAATTCAATCGATTGATCTGAGCAACCTGGCTCTGATACCACTGTTGGAAAACTGGCGAGTTCCCAGACCAATTACGATTGATACCCGGTGCAGCGGAAGTTTAAAATTTTTCTATGGAACGATTCCATGGTGTGGGTATCAACCATACAACGATTGAATTATTGTGTGTGTAAAATTTAAATAACAATTAAATAAATTTTACCTCAAATCTCGCAACGAGATTAATGGACACCAACAGAACAATTCTGCTCTTGTTGTCTCTCCCTGGAACCGATGAACGCCTTCAATCAGGTCCACGAACAGAGGTTTAATCCCTCTGATAGATTGCACTAGAAAATCTATCAGAAGTTTTCTGCGAAGAGAATACACGAATTTGATTCGTTATTCCTGACTGCAATTCAAAATCACAGACCGGAATTTCTCGGGCAGAGCAAGGGGGCGGCCGAAATATTATTTGAGAGAGCTAGGGTTTTCGTTTTTTTTTGCTCTCAAAAATTATGACCTGTTGCGTGTAATTTCTGTACTGCAATAACTTATTTATAATGCAGGCCACTAACACCTTAGGGCCCATTAGTCATAAGTTAGGGCCCGACAAGCAAAGCCCGCACGTTCAGAAATTAATATAAAATTCATCGTGACTCCGATTGATGAACCGATTTCACCAATGTGCACAGAAACCATTTCTGCACATTTTAAAGTCAAGATAAATTTTCCTGAATCCGAATTCAGTGGTTTCCAAAAATGTCCATCCCTATGTCATTTTAGGAAATCCTACTCCCTTACTCTTATTTAAGAAGTCCAACTCCTTAGTTCATTAAATTTAACTCTTTAAATTTAACTATCTCAACGGGGATTAAAACTCCATTACACTGTGTGACCCTCAATGGTTCAGGGATACAGCTAGCCGTGGGCTCACAACTCCTTGTGACTCGGAACAACACTTTCCGACTTGCCCAACGAATCATGGTAAAGCGCCTAGCAACATCGCCCCATGATTCCCTAGGTATCACTGATAGTGCCTACAAGAACCAGTAGATTTTGGTTAACGTACAGTACGGTCCCTTCATCCAAATATCCCGATCGAATCAACAACCATTGGTATATCGAGAGTCGCTCAAGATTCGATAACTATGCAATACATCTTGAAGATCAAATTAGTGACATCGCATGTGCTACTAAGAAACCATTTCTTAAATCACATCAAGTACTCTGGCCAGAGATTTGTCACACTAATATCTCCTCAGATCGCATAGGATATCCACACTCGCAAGTATGTGGTGAATCCTTGACAACAATGCATTGACTCCTATATGTGTCGTAACTGTACCCAATCTCGACACCTGATGACCCCCTCAGAGTCGGTAAACGAGTCAAAGCACAGTACTAGCATATAGAGTCTCCATGATGTTTCAAGTCGTAAGGACTAATGGTGTACAACCAAAACCGCGGACTTTATCCACTCGATAAGTGATAACCACTTGGAAAGTCCGGATAGGGTAGTTCGATTATTCATCCTATGAATATCCATTTGCATGCTTCGAACATCTCCATGTTCCCTACCAATGAAACGTGGTACTCCGCATCGCAAATGCTAGTCTCAAACTCGAGCGATCCTTATCCTTATTATCGGACGGCTCAATCGACTAGGAACGGTTTTAGAACATACAGTGACTATAAGATGTATTTCATGATAGACATCTCCATGTTCTACCACATCTTACATACACTATAGTATATTCAAGGTCTTTATCAAAACAACAATAGTATATCACAATATAACAATATGAAGTAATATAAAGTCATTGCCATAAAAGTGTAAATAATATTAAACAAAAGATTGTTTATACAAAGAGTCAACAAAGCCCATAGCCACACAGTTGGCTCACTGGGCACCCACTCTTACAATCAATGCAGGCTTCAGCTCAAAATTGTTTGCATTGATAGTTCCTCGAGCGATTCCAGAATAGTGAGCCTGGATCGTTGGTCTGAAGTGATCTCTAATTGGCACTAGGGGAGCTTGATTTGCTTCTTGTTCAGCCATTCTTTCAATTTCTTCTCTTCTAGCTCGTCTTAAAGCACGTGCAGTGCGCTCGATCTCCGGATCAAACAGTAGAGAATTAGCACTTTGAGATCGTCGCATAGACTGCAATTAAAAGATAAGAAAAAATTAATTAGTAACTTAGAAAATAAAATAAAAACTCTAAATTAAAATCTAGACTAATTGGTAACAAGAATAAAAAAAATAATCAAAATTTACTCCCCGGCAACGGCGCCAAAAACTTGTTGTGAAATTTCATCGCAAGTGTACGAGTGTCAAGTTTTAATATAGTGATTAATTCAGATATCGATCCCACAGGGAGTAAAATGAAAATATTTAGTACTTGTAATTAAAATAGTCTAAACTTTATTTAGAAAATCAAACTTTGAGAATTTTGCAGAAATAAAATAATTAGATGATTTAAAAGCACGCACACAAATTTCAGATTAAAAATCAATCAGAGAAAAATGGTCTAGAGGTATAGATTCCACCTAGTTTCAACAACAAGCAATCCTAATTAATTAATCTTCATGAATTCTAATCAATTAATAGCCAAGAACACTTAAGTTTATTATTTCCCTCTCCCGAGCAACAAATAATGTTTATCAACTACAATTTAATTCCAATATTCCTATTAAGAATTTATTGCAGTGATCTATCACAAAACAATGTTCTTTTTAAAAGCTCTGTTAAAATCATACACTCTCCCGAGCTGTATAAATAATTAGCAGTGTATTTTCTAATGTCCTATTGAAAATCCCCTCTCCCGAGAAATGACTTCAAATAAATATAACAAATCATTTATTGATCAGATAATTGAAAAAACAATCAATTCTAGAAAAAAATAATTAATCTAGAAGAAATCCAATTCAATAAAATCAAAAATTCATGAAAGCGTCTACACCAGGTTCCATATGACCTCTAGACTCTAAAAATTTAGTTCATAATAAAATTCTGAAAACAATAAATAATAAATCCAAACATGTTCAGAATTAAATAAAAGATAAGAAACAAATCCGTCGTCGACGCCGTGTCCGGACTATCGAACTCCGTCTTCGTTCTTCAGATTAAACTCCAGAAATCTTCTCAGGAAAATCACACGATCAACTATCTGATATTCTGTATTATGAGTGTGTGGCGGCTCTCCCCATAATCGGATGAAAAATTCCCTTTTATAGTGTCTCCCAAAGCCCACTCAAAAGACCACAAAATATAGAAGTTTCCTTCCGAATAAAAATTTCCAAGTTCAGAATTTAGCGACAAGCGCCCGCTCCAGAAATCACGCGCGCGCGTATAGGATACTGTTCTCAATCTTTTCCTCTGAAGCGCGATAGAGCTTGCTTTCTTCCCCATTAGCGCTTAAAGTTAAGGCCCAATAGAGAAGCCCATCACTGTTCCTTTCTTTTGTCTGTACGTTTCTTTACTTCTCTTCTTTCTTCTTCCCTTTTATTCTTTTAATTCTTTTCTATCAAATCTCATTTTTCTCATTTTTCCTCCTTTTTCACATAAATTCCATAATTTCCTACAAACACAAAAACAACAAAATACCCACATAAATCTGCTCGAAACAAGCAATTAACAATTAAAAGCATATATAAATTAAGTGTATAAAATACACTTATCAGAAGAATCCAAACAATTGTCCACCTAATGAAATGGAGTAGGAGGAAGAACTCACGCACTCCATGATCCAATCAATAAACCGAGGGGGAAAATTGAGGAAGCGCAGAGTATCCTGTGGAAATTCCCAATGAACAGTATCATAGGCTTTTTGGAGGTCTATCTTAAAGATGCAACGGGGAGAACCTCTCTTTCTAGCATAATGCTTCAGCATTTCTTGGGCCATGTGGATGTTTTCCACAATTGACCTGCCTGGAACAAATGCTGCTTGAGCTTGACTAATCAAAGGCTCAATTACATCCACTAGCCTATTAGTCAGGATCTTGGCAATGATTTTATAGAACACTGTACAGCACGATATTGGCCTGAAATCATTGACTGTAGTGGCATGATCTGACTTTGGCACTAGCGCAATGGAAGCGTGGTTCCACTATTTGAGTAACTTACCACCCCTAAAGAATTCCAAGACAGCCGCAATAACATCACCATCAACAATGGACCAATCTTTCTTAAAGAAAGCAGCCCCGAAACCATCTGGGGCAGGAGCTTTGTCATCCTCAATGTTGAACAGAGCACTCTTGACTTCCTCCACACTCACATCTTTAATTAATCCCCCCCAGCTGGCCTCCTCCACCTTCGGACCAAGCGCAACACGGGAAGTATCCAGGGTGTCTCTATCCATACTCGAGCCCAACAGAGACCGATAGAAATCCACAAATTCATCTGCTATTTCATTTTGATCCATGGATGTGGAACCATCTCTGAGAATGAGGGCCACAATCTTATTTCTCTTGATGTTCCTTTTTATCATACCATGAAAGAATTTGGAGCATCTGTCACTATGCTTGAGATACTCACATTTGGCCTTTTGAGAGAGAAACAAGCGCTCCGCTTCAAGAAGGAATTCCGCGTTTCTCCTAAGAGCCACAATTGAGTTGTCTATAACTCCAGTGTTAAGGGCATTAGATTGGGCCTCTGCAAGCTCCTCACTCGCACGCTTAGCTTGGCTAGAGATATGACTGAAATGACGCTCATTTAGCTGTTTCAGCACCCTTTTCATCCCATGTAGCTTTTTCTTAAGGAGGAATTGTGCTGTGCCACCCCCACTGAACCACCAGTTGCTCCTGACTAACTGTAGAAAATCCGGGTGGTTAGCCCACATATTGAAGAATTTAAAAGGCGTGGCACGACGAGTGCTATCCCTGAAGATGGTAACCACACAACAAGTATGGTCAGAAAAGCAACCCGGTGCCACAAAGTCAGTGAATACATTCAAATTCGATTCACTCCAATGATGATTGACCATAACTCGATCCATATTAGAAGAGACAGCCAGGCTAAACCAAGTGTAGTAGCAACCAAAATGATTCACATCAAAAAGCTCCAACCGATTGATACAATTTCTCAGATCTGCCATATCTCTTGGGACAATAGGGATGCCACCCATATTCTCATGAGGGTATCTCACACAGTTAAAGTCCCCTAACAGGATCCAAGGAAGGGAAATATTCTCCCATGGTTGATCAGAAAATCCCAAAGAGGCCTCCTGGCCACCACCGAATTCCTGCCATAAATGAATGAAGCTAAAAAGACTCTTTGAGAATGAAGGCACACGACTGAAACATGAATAACTTGGTCCGACATACCAAGAACATCTAGCCTCACATCCTTACTATCCCACATGACAAGGATACGACTGTTTGTGCACAAATGAAAGTTGTGCAGGAAAGACATACCAGTGAATTTAGTTTCCATCATTCTATTCACAAGATTAACATTGACTTTTACTTCAAGTAACCCAAGGACGCTCAAGTTGTATTTCTTCAACACTCCTTGAACGTGCCTTTGTTTGAGAGGCTTATTGAAGCCCCTCATGTTCCAACTAGCAATCTTCATTGGTGGCGAGAGACGACCTTAAGTCGCCTGGCCCTGATTTGTTCTTGATTTAGTAGAAAAGACTTTGCTGTCATGTTAGGGAGCCAAGTTCTGGGATCCACTTCAATATATTCAATCAGGCTAGAACTAGATCCCCCGGAGTTGCTAGCTTTCGGCAACCTCTTAAGGTATTTGAGTTTCTTTTTGGTTTTCTTACTTACCACTGTTTCAAAGCTCTCTCCATCCTCATCTCCTTCAAAGACTTCCACTGTAAACTTCTCTTCCCCATTGTTTCCCGGTATTTCAAAAACAATGCCCTCATCGTCTAGAGCATCATTCTCTTGCTCAAGGGGCGGGTTAACCTCAGTACCTAAGCCATTATCACCCAAGCCTTCCACAGCTTCTTGATCATTGCCAGATACATCTCCAGTAATGCCACGACCACCTCCTCCTATGCCACGGCCACGCCCTCTACCCCAAGGGCCGCCACGCCAATCTCCACCCCCACGGCCACCATCCCTGGGCCTACTCCTACTACGCTGCCCAGGCTTCCTAGATCTGCTGCGGGGCTTAAGTTTCTTACCGTCATTTTGTTTCTTGTTATGGTCCTCACCCTCAGGAATGGTGTCCTCCTGTACCCCCTAACCCATCTGCATTGATCAATGTTATGGCCTAAGGAGTTACATTTGGCACAATACTTTGGTTCCGTCTCATAAACAAATCTCACATTAGTCATGATACCATTAGGGAGTAAGAGAGGATACTCATATATTCTCGGCAAAGAGGAGTCCATCTCCACTAACACTCTAGCAAATAGGCTCTTACCTTTAGACATAGTGAGGACATCCGTGTGGATTGGCTTTCCGATGACCGAAGAAATTTTGCTAAGAGCTTTGGTCGTCCAAAAATCAGCGGGTAGCCCATGAATTTGAACCCAAGATGGTAGCATTAGCATGTCTTCAACTCGGAAGAGGAAGCATGGTGGTAATTCTTTTAGGAACAAATGCCTCCCAAATACAAGATAAGGGCCACCCTCTAGAATCCTCTTTTTATCTTCTTCATTAGAGAAAAAGAACATAATCCACCCACTCTCATGTGTTTCAAACCTTACCTTACAGCCCCACTGCCGAACAATTTCTTTAACCACATAACCCTTTAGCTTTCTCCCAACCACGCACCCAACGAGGCACGGTCCAAGACTCTTCACATTATCGATATCATCAAAAGAAAGAGTAATCTGCCCATCAGTGGGTTGAACAAACTTAAGGAGGCAGTCTTCTTCGGGCAGCCTGTTATCCCGGAACAAACTCGCAAAGGTAGTTTCTGTATTCTTCGCAAGAAATTTGGACATGAGCTCCTGAGCTCGGGGTTTCTCAATACCACTTGAAGAGGTCTCATCAGTGGCCGAGAAGCTATTAGTTTCGGTGCCCATAGTGGCACCCAAATGGGAACCCAAAAACCCACTAACAACTCCCAACACCTCAATCACAAGAATCAGCAAGCGAGGGAGGAGAGCACACAATGCACAAAAAAAGGAAGGGTTCAAGACAATTACCAGAGGTCCTCACGCAAAGCCCAATGTAACTTCAATCTAGGACTTGTTATGCACGGTCAGAGCACCCTCGAATGTAGTGAATGGATTATGAACTCTCCAACAAGACGAGGGCACGGGCAGTGACTTGGCAATTGTAGGATATAATAGCCAAACTTAGGGTGATGGGCGATAGTAAGAGGCCCAATGTCAATCCTCACGGTAGAACAAAGGCCCTTGAGGAAGAAGGCAATAGCCGAGGAGAAGCCCAATCAAAACAAAGCCAATCCCGTGGACACTAAGCAGCAAAAGTGTTAGGCCTGCAGCAAAAGTGTTAGGAGACAGAAAAAACCAGGGCAAAACAGAAAAACAAGCAAACACCCAAGACCCGGGCATACATGGAAGGCGATAGTAAGAGGTCCTCCAAACAAAACCAAATCGAATAAGTCTAGGAAGAAAGTGCAAGGGCTCGAGCTAAGCACACACAACAGTGGGCAAAGTTCACGTCCAAGCACTAACAATTGCAAGAAAGTAACCAACTAGCAGGCCAAGTATAACCAAACTAAAAAGAGGGCGATAGTAGGAGGACCAATTAAATCGAGAGCAACAAGCAA
>NC_133122.1:10084200-10114200 GCF_033568475.1 Henckelia pumila
CCCAAGTTGGGGTCACCGTGCGCACGGGCGGGCTGCCCCTTGCGGCATGTTGCGCAAATGAGCGAGCCAAACTTTGATTCTCACGGCTCAATGTTGTTTTCTCTCGAGTTTTCATGCATAAATAATGCATCTAAGGTGCCGAATTCGTGCCACAATGAGTGCCCAAGTTTGGAGCACCGTGCGGCATGTAGCGCATGAAAGAGTGGGTGCCCGGTGAGCCAACTTGTGGCTAAGGGCTTTGATGACTCTTTGTATAAACAATCTTTTGTTTAATATAATTTACACTTTTATTAATGGCAATGACTTTGTCTATATTCATATTGTGAAATAGTGATATACTATTGTTGTTTTGATAAAGACCTTGAATATACTATAGTGTATGTAAGATGTGGTAGAACATGGAGATGTCTATCATGAAACACATCTTATAGTCACTGTATATTCTAAACTGTTCCTAGTCGATTGAGCCATCCGATAATAAGGATAAGGATCGCTCGAGCTTGAGACTATCATTTGCGATGCAGAGTACCACGTTTCATTGGTAGGGAACATAGAGATGTTCAAAGCATGCAAATGGATATTCATATGATGAATGATCGAACTACCCTATCCGGACTTTCCAAGTGGTTATCACTTATCGAGTGGATATAGTCCGCGGTTTTGGTTGTACACCATTAGTCCTTACTACTTGAGACATCATTGAGACTCTATATGCTAGTACTGTTCTTTGACTCGTTTACCAACTCTATTGGGGTCATCAGGTGTCGGGATTGGGTACAGTTACAACACATATAGGAGTCGATGCTTTGATGTCAAGGATTCACCACATACTTGCGAGTGTGGATATCCTATGCGATCTGAGGAGATATTAGTGTGAAGAATCTCTGGCCAGAGTACATGATGTGATTTAAGAAATGGTTTCTTAGTAGCACATGCGATGTCACTATTTGATCTTCAAGATGTATTGCATAGTTATCGAATCTCGAGCGACTCTCGATATACCAATGGTTGTTGATTCGATCGGGATATATGGATGAAGGGACCGTACTGTACGCTAACCAAAATCTACTGGTTCTTGTAGGCACTATCAGTGATACCTAGGGAATCATGGGGCGATGTTGCTAGGCGCTCATACCATGATTCGATGGGCAAGTCGGAAATTGTTGTTCCGAGTCACAAGGAGTTGTGAGCCCACGGCTAGCTGTATCCCTGAACCATTGAGGGTCACACAGTGTAATGGATTTTTAATCCCCGTTGAGATAGTTAAATTTAAAGAGTTAAATTTAATGAACGAAGAAGTTGGACTTCTTATTTAAGAGTAGAGGAGTAAGATTTCCTAAAATGACATAGGGATGGCCATTTTTGGAAATCACTGAATTCGGATACAGAAAAATTTATCTTGACTTTAAAAGGTGCAGAAATGGTTTCTGTTGTTGGAGAACGCGTCTTTCAGATCAAACAAGATTGATACCCGGTGCAGCGGAAGTTTAAAATTATTTATTATATGGAAAAATTCCATATTGGGTATCAAATCTTTACGATTAAATTACGTGTGTGTAAAAATTAAATAACAATTATAAAATTTTTACCTTTAATCTCGAATCGAGATTTTGGACACCAACAGATTTCTCTGCTCTTGTTGTATCTCTCTGGAACCGATGGATGAAATGTTCTTCAATCAGGTCCACGAATAGAGATTTAATCCCTCTGATAGATTGCACTAGAAAATCTATCAGAAGTTTTCTACGAAGAGATTAACGAATTTGATTCGTTAAACCAGACTGTAATTCAAAATCACAGGCTGGATTTTTCTGACCGAGAGAGGGAAAGGGGGGGCGGCCACACACGTTAGAAAATTACTTAGGTTTTCGAAAATTGTGACCTATTGTATCTAATTTCTGTACTGCAATAACTTATTTATAATGTAGGCCACTAACAGCTTAGGGCCCATTAGTCATAAGTTCAGGCCCGACAAGCAAAGCCCGCATGTTCAGAAATTAATATAAAATTCATCGTGACTCCGATTGATAAACCGATTTTACCAATGTGCACAGAAACCATTTCTGCACCTTTTAAAGTCAAGATAAATTTTTCTGAATCCGAATTCAGTGATTTCCAAAAATGGCCATCCTTATGTCATTTTAGGAAATCTTACTCCTCTACTCTCAAATAAGAAGTCCAACTTCTTCGTTCATTAAATTTAACTCTTTAAATTTAACTATCTCAACGGGGATTAAAAATCCATTACACTGTGTGACCCTCAATGGTTCAGGGATACAGCTAGCCGTGGGCTCACAACTCCTTGTGACTCGGAACAACAATTTCCGACTTGCCCATCGAATCATGGTATGAGCGCCTAGCAACATCGCCCCATGATTCCCTAGGTATCACTGATAGTGCCTACAAGAACCAGTAGATTTTGGTTAGCGTACAGTACGGTCCCTTCATCCATATATCCCGATCGAATCAACAACCATTGGTATATCGAGAGTCGCTCGAGATTCGATAACTATGCAATGCATCTTGAAGATCAAATAGTGACATCGCATGTGCTACTAAGAAACCATTTCTTAAATCACATCATGTACTCTGGCCAGAGATTCGTCACACTAATATCTCCTCAGATCGCATAGGATATCCACACTCGCAAGTATGTGGTGAATCCTTGACAACAAAGCATCGACTCCTACATGTGTTGTAACTGTACCCAATCCCGACACCTGATGACCCCAATAGAGTCGGTAAACGAGTCAAAGCACAGTACTAGCATATAGAGTCTCAATGATGTCTCAAGTAGTAAGGACTAATGGTGTACAACCAAAACCGCGGACTTTATCCACTCGATAAGTGATAACCACTTGGAAAGTCCGGATAGGGTAGTTCGATCATTCATCATATGAATATCCATTTGCATGCTTTGAACATCTCTATGTTCCTTACCAATGAAACGTGGTACTCCGCATCGCAAATGCTAGTCTCAAACTCGAGCGATCCTTATCCTTATTATCGGACGGCTCAATCGACTAGGAACAGTTTAGAATATACAGTGACTATAAGATGTGTTTCATGATAGACATCTCCATGTTCTACCACATCTTACATACACTATAGTATATTCAAGGTCTTTATCAAAACAACAATAGTATATCACAATATAACAATATGAAGAAAGATAAAGTCATTGCCATTAATAAAAGTGTAAATTATATTAAACAAAAGATTGTTTATACAAAGAGTCATCAAAGCCCTTAGCCACAAGTTGGCTCACCGGGCACCCACTCTTTCAATCTCCCACTTGCCCTATAGCCAACTAGTCATACTACGTAGACCCATTGCTTCGCGATGTTTGTCAAATAATGGTCCTGGCAAGGGCTTAGTAAGTGGATCAACGATATTGTCTGCAGAGGCCACTCTTTCGACAGTAATGTCTCCTCTTTCCACAATCTCCCGGATGATGTGGTATTTCCTCAGTACGTGTTTGGATCTTTGATGAGACCTTGGTTCCTTTGCCTGAGCAACGGCACCCGTGTTGTCACAGTACACCGGGACTGGACCAACAACTTCAGGAATGACGCCCAACTCTTGGACGAAATTCCTCATCCAAACGGCCTCTTTAGCAGCAGCTGATGCTGCAATGTATTCAGCTTCAGTGGTGGAATCCGCTGTGGTGTCCTGCTTGGAACTCTTCCAAGAGACAGCACCGCCATTGAGCATGAACACAAATCCAGAGGTTGACTTCGAGTCATCCACGTCACTTTGGAAGCTAGAGTCGGTATAGCCTTCCAATTTTAGTTCTCTTCCTCCATATACCATGAACATGTTCTTAGTCCTTCGTAAGTACTTAAGAATGTCCTTCACGGCTTTCCAATGCATTTGACCGGGATTAGCTTGATATCTGCTCGTGACACTCAGAGCAAATGCTACATCCGGTCTGGTAGATATCATCCCATACATGATACTACCTATGGCTGACGCATATGGTACATGTGTCATTTTCTCTATCTCTTCATCAGTCTTGGGACACATAGACTTGGATAGAGAAACTCCATGACACATGGGTAGATGTCCTCTCTTGGACCCATCCATTGAAAACCGTTTCAATATGGTGTCGATGTAGGTTGATTGAGTGAGTCCTATCATTCTCTTAGATCTATCTCTATAGATCTGTATCCCAAGAATATAGGATGCCTCACCCAAATCCTTCATCGAGAATCTACCTGATAACCATATCTTTGTTGACTGCAACATCCCTACATCATTCCCAATGAGTAGGATGTCATCAACATAAAGTACTAAGAATGTCACAGCATCCTTAACTACTTTCTTGTACACGCATGGTTCCTCCGGATTCTTGATGAAACCAAAATCTTTTATTGTTTCATCAAATTTTTGGTTCCAACTTCTTGATGCTTGTTTTAGACCATAAATTGATCTCTGAAGCTTGCATACCTTATGCTCGCTTCCCATGGATGTGAACCCCTCAGGCTGCTTCATATAGATTTCTTCCTTAATGTCTCCATTAAGAAAAGCAGTCTTCACATCCATTTGCCATATCTCATAGTCATACCATGCAGCTATGGCAATAAGGATTCTTATGGACTTGAACATTGCAACTGGTGAAAAGGTTTCATCATAGTCAACTCCTTGTCTTTGAGTATAACCTTTCGCCACCAATCGCGCCTTGTAGGTCAATACCTTACCATCAGGCCCAAGCTTTCTCTTGTAGATCCATTTACACCCTATTGGAACAATTCCATCGGGAGGATCTACTAAATACCAAACTTGGTTTGTATGCATCGAATCTATTTCCGACTGCATAGCTTCAAGGTATAAATTTGAATCCGCATCAGAAATTGCTTCCTTGAAGTATCTTGGATCACATCCAACATTGGGTTCACCTTGATCCCCTTCAAGAAGAAGACCATATCGAATAGGAGGTCTAGAAGTCCTTTCGGATCTTCTAGGTATAGGTGTGTCCAGCAATGGTTCCTGAGGTGTAGGATCGTTATTTTGTATTTCGGGTTCTTCTCGAATTTCTTCGAGTTCCATCATCTCTCCTTTCTTATCCAATAAGAACTCCTTCTCCAAGAAGGTGGCATTCCTTGAAACAAACACCTTTGTTTCAGCAGGATAATAGAAATAATATCCGATTGAATTCTTCGGATACCCTACAAAATAACATAAGCTGGATCGACTATCCAACTTATCTCCCACTGTCCGCTTCACGTAAGCAGGACATCCCCAAATCCTCAAGTACGAATACTTAGGAGCTTTGCCATTCCATAACTCGTATGGTGTTTTGTCCACTGCTTTAGTGTGGACGTTGTTCAACAACAATACCGTCGTTTCAAGCGCATAGCCCCAAAACGAAGGTGGAAGCTCAGTGAAGCTCATCATGGATCGAACCATGTCCAACAAAGTTCGATTACGACGCTCCGATACACCATTTAGCTGTGGTGTCATAGGAGGAGTCCACTGAGAGAGAATCCCATTCTCTTTCAGATAGTCCAAAAACTCGGTACTCAAGTATTCTCCACCTCGATCCGATCGCAGTTCTTTAATACTTTTACCTAGCTTGTTTTCTACTTCAGCCTTGAATTCTTTGAACTTTTCAAATGCTTCAGACTTATATTTCATTAAATATAAATACCCATACCTTGAATAATCATCAGTAAAGGTAATGAAGTAGGTGTGGCCATATTGAGTCCCAACTCTAAATGGACCACAAACATCTGTATGGATCAAATCTAACAGATTTTGACTATGCTCAGGTTTCCCCTTAAAAGGAGATTTAGTCATTTTTCCTTTTAGGCAGGATTCACAAGTAGGTAGAGAGTTAATATCAGACATATCAAACATGCCCTCTCCCACTAGCTTGTTCATCCTCCTTGAGGAAATATGACCTAGCCTAGCGTGCCAAAGGTTTGCCGGGTTTTGGCTATCGATTTTCCTTTTGTTTGTTGTTGCCGGTTTATCAACATAATTTATTGGAACGTCTTTTAGTTTTAAGTTGTATAGATCGTTTTCAAGTTGTCCATTTCCAATTAAACATTCATTCTTGTAAATATTGCAAATCCTATTCACAAAATTGCAAGAATAACCATCTCTATCAAGCATAGAAACAGAAATAATGTTTTTAATTAAATCCGAAACAAATAAAACATCTCTTAAAAGTAACTTAAAACCGTTCTGCAAAATTAAATAAACATCTCCCACGGCTTTTGCTTCAACTCTGGAACCATTTCCGAGCCTCAGCTGGGTCTCACCCATCCTAAGCCTGCGACTTCTTGTCATCACCTGCAAATCATTGCAAATGTGAGATCCACATCCGGTATCCAATACCCAAGAAGTAGTATTAAGTGAAACATTTATTTCAATATAGAACATACCCTTTGCAGTTCGCAACTGCTCTAGATATTCCTTGCAGTTACGCTTCCAATGACCGGGCTTCTTGCAGTAATGGCAAACATCCTTGGATTTTTCCATGTTTGAAGCCTTTGTCTTGTACTTCTTCTCGGGTTCGACTTTCTTGGGTGGGGCAGAACGTTTCTTACCCTTCGTACTTGGCCCTTTCTTAGCAGAAGAAGAGGAGCCCACCAAGAAAGCCGGTTTATCCTTATTTAATGTGGATTCATATGTTACAAGCATATTGACCATCTCTTCAAGGGAGGCCTCTATCTTGTTCATATTGAAATTTACCACAAATCCGTCAAACGAAGAAGGAAGAGACAGAAGTAGTAAGTCCACGTTGAGTTCATGCTCCAACACCAAATCAAGGGTTACCAACTTCTGTATGAGCCAAATCACTCGTACCCCATGATCACGGACCGAAGTCCCTTCACGCATGCGACACGTCATTAGCTCCTTTACAGTAGCGAACCTTTCAGCCCTCGATTGAGCCCCAAAAAGTTCCTTGAGTTGAACGTGAATGTCAGCAGCATTCACGGTGTCCTCAAATCACCTCTGGAGTTCATCAGACATCGAGGCTTGCATATAGCATTTGGTCTTGATATCATGGTCCCACCATGTATCAAGTTTGGCTAACTCCTCCGGACTTACGTCAGCTGGTGCTTCCTTTGGAGGAGATTTCTCTAACACGTAGAGCATCTTCTCCGAAGTCAAGACAATCTTCAACTTACGGAACCATTCCGTATAGTTTGCGCCAGTCAACTTATTTTGTTCGAGGATCGAGAAAAGTGGATTACGCGAATTCATTGTATGAAATACTGAAAAGAAACAGACAAATATCAGTGATTGTTTAAGCAATTTACTAAGACATAAAATAGGCAAAATTTATTTTATGAATCTCACTCCCACTATTTTAACGATTTCACTACCCTCTAGTGAAAACAGGAAACTGTTTTCCTTAGTGAGAACATGGAGTCCAATTGACAAACTTATAGTCCCGAATAATATCAGCCAACCATAATTTTCAAAAGGTAGAGCCCAATTGCTTCCAAAGCAACCTCCACGTTTTTACCTCATGTCCAATAAGGGCCCAATAATATGACGCCGATTATTGTGACATGTCAAGATGACCCATCAATATTAAGTTGTGATGGACGGTCGCCATGTGGATCCCCCAATAATATGAGCCGATCCCATGGGAGTTCCACCCAACTTACAACATGTGTCGATCCAATGTACAGCTTTCCGACGAACGGGCCCCCCCAATAATATGAGCCGGACCGTATCCGCGGGTAGCATCTCATACATTGATCGTTGATGGAAGGTAGGAACATTTAAACAAATTTAAATTTCCTTTATTTATCTTGATATCAATTTTAAATCATATTTAAAATGAAGGATTTTTAATTATAAAAATTTGTCTCATCATTTTTAAAATTTTTGTATGCTTGTCGGATTCACACAATTTTGTCTAAAACATGCATACAACTATAATATCACATATTATATAGGATGATCGATTCCATTTCTAATCGACCCGTGGTTGCCAATCACGAGTCTTAGTCCAATCCTAGGTAATATGCAGTATGCAATGCAATCCTATTACATTTGCTTCCAATTTACATTTCTTCTGTCTTTATTGTCTGCTGGGCCCACCTCCATCTTCAAATCTTGATCTCCCACTAAATCTAATGTATTTACAATAAATAACAATGACAAGTAGGGGATACATTTTTAAGGGGTGGGAACGGGCCATAAACCAAGCCCACTTTTATTACATATGACATTCATATTGGGCCATAAACCAGGCCCATTAATAAAACCAACAACAATAAAACAAATGTAAATTCCTAACATACACCTACAAAATTGGTCATGGCAATCGATCATCCTTATCCAATAACATTTAATTCAAAATTAATTTATTGGATAACATGCAATGGCATTTTAAATTTAAAAAGATAAAATCATATCTCATACATAAAATCTTATTTTACATATAAAATCATATTTTATCTTTTTATCAAATAAAATCATATTTTATCTATAAAATCCAATTTTATACATAAAATCATATTTTACTCAATATATTCATAAGATCATATCTTATCATCAATTGTACCAAAAATTAATTAATTTCAAAATTCAATTAAAGGATAAAATATTAAAATTTTCCAAAAATTCAAATTTATCCAAAAATCAATTTTAAAATTTTCGGACTCGAACAATTCGATCCGACGCCTCGTGGACCAATCAAAACAACTTTCGATCGGACCAAAAATAGAATTTTAACATATTAAAATTTAATTTAAAAAATTAAAAATAATTTTTCCCGCGGGCCGCCCGGCTGCCCCTAGGGCAGCGATCACATCGCTGCCCATGGGCAGCGCCGAGCGCCGCCCTGCGCAGCGCCCAGCGCTGCGCCGGGCAGCGCCGTGCGCTGCCCGGGGCAGCGACCATCGCTGCCCCTCCCGGGCAGCGATCCAATCGCTGCCCGGGTTTTTGCCCGAAAAAATATTTTTATTTTTAAAATATTTATTTTGTTTCAAAAACCGAGGCCTAAAAAATTTTCGTACAATCGATTAATTTAATCGCTTGATCTGAGCAACCTGGCTCTGATACCACTGTTGGAGAACGCGGCTTTCAGATCAAACAAGATTGATACCCGGTGCAGCGGAAGTTTAAAATTATTTATTATATGGAACAATTCCATATTGGGTATCAAATCTTTACGATTAAATTACGTGTGTGTAAAAATTAAATAACAATTATAAAATTTTTACCTTTAATCTCGAATCGAGATTTTGGACACCAACAGATTTCTCTGCTCTTGTTGTATCTCCCTGGAACCGATGGATGAACTGTTCTTCAATCAGGTCCACGAATAGAGATTTAATCCCTCTGATAGATTGCACTAGAAAATCTATCAGAAGTTTCTACGAAGAGATTAACGAATTTGATTCGTTAAACCAGACTGTAATTCAAAATCACAGGCTGGATTTTTCTGACCGAGAGAGGGAAAGGGGGGGCGGCCACACGTTAGAAAATTACTTAGGTTTTCGAAAATTGTGACCTATTGTATCTAATTTCTGTACTGCAATAACTTATTTATAATGTAGGCCACTAACAGCTTAGGGCCCATTAGTCATAAGTTCAGGCCCGACAAGCAAAGCCCGCATGTTCAGAAATTAATATAAAATTCATCGTGACTCCGATTGATAAACCAATTTTACCAATGTGCACAGAAACCATTTCTGCACCTTTTAAAGTCAAGATAAATTTTTCTGAATCCGAATTCAGTGATTTCCAAAAATGGCCATCCCTATGTCATTTTAGGAAATCTTACTCCTCTACTCTCAAATAAGAAGTCCAACTTCTCCGTTCATGAAATTTAACTCTTTAAATTTAACTATCTCAACGGGGATTAAAAATTCATTACACTGTGTGACCCTCAATGGTTCAGGGATACAGCTAGCCGTGGGCTCACAACTCCTTGTGACTCGGAACAACAATTTCCGACTTGCCCATCGAATCATGGTATGAGCGCCTAGCAACATCGCCCCATGATTCCCTAGGTATCACTGATAGTGCCTACAAGAACCAGTAGATTTTGGTTAGCGTACAGTACGGTCCCTTCATCCATATATCCCGATCGAATCAACAACCATTGGTATATCGAGAGTCGCTCGAGATTCGATAACTATGCAATGCATCTTGAAGATCAAATAGTGACATCGCATGTGCTACTAAGAAACCATTTCTTAAATCACATCATGTACTCTGGCCAGAGATTCGTCACACTAATATCTCCTCAGATCGCATAGGATATCCACACTCGCAAGTATGTGGTGAATCCTTGACAACAAAGCATCGACTCCTACATGTGTTGTAACTGTACCCAATCCCGACACCTGATGACCCCAATAGAGTCGGTAAACGAGTCAAAGCACAGTACTAGCATATAGAGTCTCAATGATGTCTCAAGTAGTAAGGACTAATGGTGTACAACCAAAACCGCGGACTTTATCCACTCGATAAGTGATAACCACTTGGAAAGTCCGGATAGGGTAGTTCGATCATTCATCATATGAATATCCATTTGCATGCTTTGAACATCTCTATGTTCCTTACCAATGAAACGTGGTACTCCGCATCGCAAATGCTAGTCTCAAACTCGAGCGATCCTTATCCTTATTATCGGACGGCTCAATCGACTAGGAACAGTTTAGAATATACAGTGACTATAAGATGTGTTTCATTATAGACATATGAAAGAGTGGGTGCCCAGTGAGCCAACTTGTGGCTATGGGCTTTGATGACTCTTTGTACAAACGATCTTTTGTTTAATGTAATTTACACTTTTATTAATGGCAATGACTTTATCTTTCTTCATATTGTTATATTATGATATACTATTGTTGTTTTGATAAAGACCTTGAATATACTATAGTGTATGTAAGATGTGGTAGAACATGGGGATGTCTATCATGAAATACATCTTATAGTCACTGTATATTCTAAACTGTTCCTAGTCGATTGAGCCGTCCGATAATAAGGATAAGGATCGCTCGAGTTTGAGACTAGCTTTGCGATGCGGAGTACCACGTTTCATTGGTAGGGAACATGGAGATGTTCGAAGCATGCAAATGGATATTCATAGGATGAATAATCGAACTACCCTATCCGGACTTTCCAAGTGGTTATCACTTATCGAGTGGATAAAGTCCGCGGTTTTGGTTGTACACCATTAGTCCTTACTACTTGAAACATCATGGAGACTCTATATGCTAGTACTGTGCTTTGACTCGTTTACCGACTCTATGGGGGTCATCAGGTGTCGGGATTGGGTACAGTTGCAATACATATAGGAGTCGATGCATTGTTGTCAAGGATTCACCACATACTTGCGAGTGTGGATATCCTATGCGATCTGAGGAGATATTAGTGTGACGAATCTCTGGCCAGAGTACTTGATGTGATTTAAGAAATGGTTTCTTAGTAGCACATGCGATGTCACTAATTTGATCTTCAAGATGTATTGCATAGTTATCGAATCTTGAGCGACTCTCGATATACCAATGGTTGTTGATTCGATCGGGATATATGGATGAAGGGACCGTACTGTACGCTAACCAAAATCTACTGGTTCTTGTAGGCACTATCAGTGATACCTAGGGAATCATGGGGCGATGTTGCTAGGCGCTTTACCATGATTCGTTGGGCAAGTCGGAAATCGTTGTTCCGAGTCACAAGGAGTTGTGAGCCCACGGCTAGCTGTATCCCTGAACCATTGAGGGTCACACAGTGTAATGGAGTTTTAATCCCCGTTGAGATAGTTAAATTTAAAGAGTTAAATTTAATGAATAAAGAAGTTGGACTTCTTAAATAAGAGTAAGGGAGTAGGATTTCCTAAAATGACATAGGGATGTACATTTTTGGAAACCACTGAATTCGGATTCAGGAAAATTTATCTTGACTTTAAAATGTGCAGAAATGGTTTCTGTGCACATTGGTAAAATCGGTTTATCAATCGGAGTCACGATGAATTTTATATTAATTTCTGAACATGCGGGCTTTGCTTGTCGGGCCTCAACTTATGACTAATGGGCCCTAAGGTGTTAGTGGCCTGCATTATAAATAAGTTATTGCAGTACAGAAATTACACACAGTTGGTCATAATTTTGAGAGACAGTTTTCGAAAAAAAAAACCTAGCTCTCTCTAGAAATTCGGCCGCCCCTCCCTCTCTCTGTCAGAGATTTTCCGGTCTGTGATTTTGAATTGCAGACAGGATTAGCGAATCAAATTCGTTATTCTCTTCGCAGAAAACTTCTGATAGATTTTCTAGTGCAATCTATTAGAGGGATTAAACCTCCATTCGTGGACCTGATTGAAGAAAAGCTTGTTCATCAGTTCCAGGGAGATACAAGAAGCGCAGAGAAATCTGTGTGGTGTCCAATAATCTCGCTTCGAGATTGAAGGTAAAATTTAATAATAGTTATTTAATTTTACACACACAAATAATTTAATCGTATGGTTGATACCCACACTATGGAATTGTTCCATACTAAAAATTTTAAACTTCCGCTGCACCGGGTATCAATCGTGATTGATCTGAACGCCAGTTACCCAACAGTGGTATCAGAGCCAGGTTGCTCAGATCAAACGATTAAATTAATCGATTGTACAAAAATTTTTGAGTCTTGGTTTTTTAAAACAAAAAAATATTTTAAATAAAAAAAAAAAAAAAAAAAATTTCGGGCAAAACCCGGGCAGCGATTGGATCGCTGCCCGGTGGGGCAGCGACGGTCGATGCCCCAGGCGGCGCACGGCGCCGCCCAAAGGGGGCGCACAGCGCCGCCCACGGCGGCGCACGTCGCCGCCCAGGGGCGGCGCTCGGCGCTGCCCAGGGCAGCGCTCGGCGCCGCCCAGGGGCGACGCTCGGCGCCGCCCAGGGGCGGCGCCAGGCGCCGCCAGGGCAGCGATTGTCGCTGCCCTAAAGGGGCAGCCGGGCTGCCCCGGCCCGCGCCCACGGGTGCGGGCCAGCCCGGGAGTGTTCCGGGCGGCCCGCGGGAAAAATTATTTTTTTTATTTAAATTAATTTTAATGTGTTAAAATTTTATTTTTGGTCCGGTCAAAAATTGTTTTTGATTGGTTCACGAGGCATCGGATCGAATTGTTCGAGTCCGAAAATTTTAAAATTGATTTTTGGATAAATTTGAATTTTTGGAAAATTTTAATATTTTATCCTTAAATTGAATTTTGAAATCAATTATTTTTGGTACAATTGATGATAAGATTTGATCTTATGTATATATTAAGTAAAATATGATTTTATCTATAAAATTAGATTCTGTAGATAAAATATGATTTTATTTAATAAAAGGTAAAATATGATTTTATATATAAAATATGATTTTATATATAAAATATGATTTTATCCTGTTTAAATTTAAATTGCCATATGCATGATATCCAATAAATTAATTTTGAATTAAATGTTATTGGATAAGGATGATCGATTGCCATGACCAATTTTGTAGGTGTATGTTAGGAATTTACATTTGTTTTATTGTTGTTGGTTTTATTAATGGGCCTGGTTTATGGCCCAATATGAATGTCATATGTAATAAAAGTGGGCTTGGTTTATGGCCCGTTCCCACCCCTAAAATGTATCCCCTACTTGTCATTGCTATTTATTGTAAATACATTAGATTTAGTGGGAGATCAAGATTTGAAGATGGTGGGCCCAGCAGACAATAAAGACGAAGAAATGTAAATTGGAAGCTAATGTAATAGGATTGCATTGCATACTGCATATTACCTAGGATTGGACTAAGACTCGTGATTGTCAACCACGAGTCAATTAGAAATGGAATCGATCATCCTATATATAATATATGATATTATGATTGTATGCATGTTTTAGACATAATTGTATGAATCCGGCAAGCATACAATAAATTGAAAAATGATGAGACAAATTTTCATAATTAAAAATCCCTCATTTTAAATATGATTTAAAATTGATATCAAGATAAATAAAGGAAATTTGAATTTGTTTAAATGTTCCTACCTTCCATCAACGGTCAATGTATGTGATGCTACCCGCGGATACGGTCCGGCTCATATTATTGGGGGGGCCCGTCCGTCGGAAAGCTGTACATTGGATCGACACATGTTGTAAGTTGGGTGGAACTCCCATGGGATCGGCTCATATTATTGGGGGATCCACATGGCGACCGTCCATCACAACTTAATATTGATGGGTCATCTTGACATGTCACTATAAACGGCGTCATATTATTGGGCCCTTATTGGACATGAGGTAAATACATGGGGGTTGCTTTGGAAGCAATTGGGCTCTACCTTTTGAGAATTATGGTTGGCTGATATTATTCGGGACCATAAGTTTGTCAATTGGACTCCATGTTCTCACTAAGGAAAAAGTTTCCCGCTTTCACTAGAGGGTAGTGAAATCGTTAAAATAGTGGGAGTGAGATTCATAAAATTAAATTCGCCTATTTTATGTCTTAGTAAATTGCTTAAACAATCATTGATATATGTCTGTTTTTCTTTTCAGTATTTCATACAATGAATTCGCGTAATCCATTATTCTCGATCCTCGAACAAAACAAGTTGACTGGCGCAAACTATACGGAATGGTTCCGGAAGTTGAAGATTGTCTTGACTTCGGAGAAGATGCTCTACGTGTTAGAGAAATCACCTCCGAAGGAAGCACCAGCTGACGTAAGTCCGGAGGAATTGGCCAAACTTGATGCATGGTGGGACCATGACATCAAGACCAAATGCTATATGCAAGCCTCGATGTCTGATGAACTCCAGAGGCGATTTGAGGACACCGTGAATGCTGCTGACATTCACGCTCAACTCAAGGAACTTTTTGGGGCTCAATCGAGGGCTGAAAGGTTCGCTACTGTTAAGGAGCTAATGACGTGTCGCATGCGTGAAGGGACTTCGGTCCGTGATCATGGGGTACGAGTGATTTGGCTCATACAGAAGTTAGCAACTCTTGATTTGGTGTTGGAGCATGAACTCAACGTGGATTTACTGCTTCTGTCTCTTCCTTCTTCGTTTGACGGATTTGTGGTAAATTTTAATATGAACAAGATAGAGGCCACCCTTGAAGAGATGGTCAATATACTTGTGACATATGAATCCACACTAAAGAAGGATAAACCAGCTTTCTTGGTGGGCTCCTCATCTTCTGCTAAGAAGGGGCCAAGTACGAAGGGTAAGAAACGTTCTGCCCCACCCAAGAAAGTCGAACCCGAGAAGAAGCACAAGACAAAGGCTTCAAACAATGGAAAATCCAAGGATGTTTGCCATTACTGCAAGAAGCCCGGTCATTGGAAGCGCAACTGCAAGGAATATCTAGAGCAGTTGGGAACTGCAAAGGGTATGTTCTATATTGAAATAAACATTTCACTTAATACTACTTCTTGGGTATTGGATACCGGATGTGGATCTCACATTTGCAATGATTTGCAGGTGATGACAAGAAGTCGCAGGCTTAGAATGGGTGAGACCCAGCTGAGGCTCGGGAATGGTTCCAGAGTTGAAGCTACAGCCATTAGAGATGTTTGTTTAATTTTGCAGAACGGTTTTAAGTTATTTTTAAGAGATGTTTTATTTGTTCCGGATTTAATTAAAAACATTATTTCTGTTTCTATGCTAGATAGAGATGGTTATTCTTGCAATTTTGTGAATGGGATTTGCAATATTTACAAGAATGAATGTTTGATTGGAAATGGACAACTTGAAAACGATCTATACAACTTAAAACTAAAAGACGTTCCAATAAATTATGTTGATAAACCGGCGACAACAAACAAAAGGAAAATCGATAGTCAAAACCCGGCAAACCTTTGGCACGCTAGACTAGGTCATATTTCCTCAAGGAGGATGAACAAGCTAGTGGGAGAGGGCATGTTTGATATGTCTGATATTAACTCTCTACCTACTTGTGAATCCTGCCTAAAAGGGAAAATGACTAAATCTCCTTTTAAGGGGAAACCTGAGCGTAGTCAAAATCTGTTGGATTTGATCCATACAGATGTTTGTGGTCCATTTAGAGTTGGGACTCAACATGGCCACACCTACTTCATTACCTTTACTGATGATTATTCAAGGTATGGGTATTTATATTTAATGAAATATAAGTATGAAGCATTTGAAAAGTTCAAAGAATTCAAGGCTGAAGTAGAAAATAAGCTAGGTAAAAGCATTAAAGCACTTCGATCGGATCGAGGTGGAGAATACTTAAGTACCGATTTTTTGGACTATCTAAAAGAGAATGGGATTCTCTCTCAGTGGACTCCTCCTATGACACCACAGCTTAATGGTGTATCGGAGCGTCGTAATCAAACTTTGTTGGACATGGTTCGATCCATGATGAGCTTCACTGAGCTTCCACCTTCGTTTTGGGGCTATGCGCTTGAAACGGCGGTATTGTTGTTGAACAACGTCCACACTAAAGCAGTGGACAAAACACCATACGAGTTATGGAATGGCAAAGCTCCTAAGTATTCGTACTTAAGGATTTGGGGATGTCCTGCTTACGTGAAGCAGACAGTGGGAGATAAGTTGGATAGTCGATCCAGCTTATGTTATTTTGTAGGGTATCCGAAGAATTCAATCGGATATTATTTCTATTATCCTGCTGAAACAAAGGTGTTTGTTTCTAGGAATGCCACCTTCTTGGAGAAGGAGTTCTTATTGGATAAGAAAGGCGAGATGATGGAACTCGAAGAAGTTCGAGAAGAACCCGAAATACAAAATAACGATCCTACGCCTCAGGAACCATTACTGGACACGCCTGAACCTAGAAGATCCGAGAGGACTTCTAGACCTCCTGTTCGATATGGTCTTCTTCTTGAAGGGGATCAAGATGAACCCGACATTGGATGTGATCCAAGAAACTTCAAGGAAGCAATTTCTGATGCGGATTCAAATTTATGGCTTGAAGCTATGCAGTCTGAATTGGATTCAATGCATACAAACCAAGTTTGGTCTTTAGTAGATCCTCCTGATGGAATTGTTCCAATAGGGTGTAAATGGATCTACAAGAGAAAGCTTGGGCCTGATGGTAAGGTATTGACCTACAAGGCGCGATTGGTGGCGAAAGGTTACACTCAAAGACAAGGAGTTGACTATGATGAAACCTTTTCACCAGTTGCAATGTTCAAGTCCATAAGAATCCTTATTGCCATAGCTGCATGGTATGACTATGAGATATGACAAATGGATGTGAAGACTGCTTTTCTTAATGGAGACATTAAGGAAAAAATCTATATGAAGCCGGAGGGGTTCACATCCATGGGAAGCGAGCATAAGGTATGCAAGCTTCAGAGATCAATTTATGGTCTAAAACAAGCATCAAGAAGTTGGAACCAAAAATTTGATGAAACAATAAAAGATTTTGGTTTCATCAAGAACCTGGAGGAACCGTGCGTGTACAAGAAAGTAGTTAAGGATGCTGTGACATTCTTAGTACTTTATGTTGATGACATCCTACTCATTGGGAATGATGTAGGGATGTTGCAGTCAACAAAGATATGGTTATCAGGTAGATTCTCGATGAAGGATTTGGGTGAGGCATCCTACATTCTTGGGATACAGATCTATAGAGATAGATCTAAGAGAATGATAGGACTCACTCAATCAACCTACATCGACACCATATTGAAACGGTTTTCAATGGATGGGTCCAAGAGAGGACATCTACCCATGTGTCATGGAGTTTCTTTATCCAAGTCTATGTGTCCCAAGACTGATGCAGAGATGGAGAATATGACACATGTACCATATGCGTCAGCTATAGGTAGTATCATGTATGGGATGATATCTACCAGACCGGATGTAGCATTTGCTCTGAGTGTCACGAGCAGATATCAGGCTAATCCTGGTCAAATGCATTGGAAAGCCGTGAAGGACATTCTTAAGTACTTACGAAGGACTAAGAATATGTTCATGGTATATGGAGGACGAGATCTGAAATTGGAAGGCTATACCGACTCTAGCTTCCAAAGTGACGTGGATGACTCGAAGTCAACCTCTGGATTTGTGTTCATGCTCAATGGCGGTGCTGTCTCTTGGAAGAGTTCCAAGCAGGACACCACAGCGGATTCCACCACTGAGGCTGAATACATTGCAGCATCAGCTGCTGCTAAAGAGGCCGTTTGGATGATGAAGTTCGTCCAAGAGTTGGGCGTCATTCCTGAATTTGTTGGTCCAGTCCCGGTGTACTGTGACAACACGGGTGCCGTTGCTCAAGCAAAGGAACCAAGGTCTCATCAAAGATCCAAACACGTACTGAGGAAATACCACATCATCCGGGAGATTGTGGAAAGAGGAGACATCACTGTCGAACGAGTGGCCTCTGCAGACAATATCGCTGATCCGCTTACTAAGCCCTTGCCAGGACCATTGTTTGACAAACATCGCGAAGCAATGGGTCTACGTAGTATGACTAGTTGGCTATAGGGCAAGTGGGAGATTGAAAGAGTGGGTGCCCAGTGAGCCAACTTGTGGCTATGGGCTTTGATGACTCTTTGTACAAACGATCTTTTGTTTAATGTAATTTACACTTTTATTAATGGCAATGACTTTATCTTTCTTCATATTGTTATATTATGATATACTATATTTGTTTTGATAAAGACCTTGAATATATTATAGTGTATGTAAGATGTGGTAGAACATGGGGATGTCTATCATGAAATACATCTTATAGTCACTGTATATTCTAAACTGTTCCTAGTCGATTGAGCCGTCCGATAATAAGGATAAGGATCGCTCGAGTTTGAGACTAGCTTTGCGATGCGGAGTACCACGTTTCATTGGTAGGGAACATGGAGATGTTCGAAGCATGCAAATGGATATTCATAGGATGAATAATCGAACTACCCTATCCGGACTTTCCAAGTGGTTATCACTTATCGAGTGGATAAAGTCCGCGGTTTTGGTTGTACACCATTAGTCCTTACTACTTATGCTAGTACTGTGCTTTGACTCGTTTACCGACTCTATGGGGGTCATCAGGTGTCGGGATTGGGTACAGTTGCAACACATATAGGAGTCGATGCATTGTTGTCAAGGATTCACCACATACTTGCGAGTGTGGATATCCTATGCGATCTGAGGAGATATTAGTGTGACGAATCTCTGGCCAGAGTACTTGATGTGATTTAAGAAATGGTTTCTTAGTAGCACATGCGATGTCACTAATTTGATCTTCAAGATGTATTGCATAGTTATCGAATCTTGAGCGACTCTCGATATACCAATGGTTGTTGATTCGATCGGGATATATGGATGAAGGGACCGTACTGTACGCTAACCAAAATCTACTGGTTCTTGTAGGCACTATCAGTGATACCTAGGGAATCATGGGGCGATGTTGCTAGGCGCTTTACCATGATTCGTTGGGCAAGTCGGAAATCGTTGTTCCGAGTCACAAGGAGTTGTGAGCCCACGGCTAGCTGTATCCCTGAACCATTGAGGGTCACACAGTGTAATGGAGTTTTAATCCCCGTTGAGATAGTTAAATTTAAAGAGTTAAATTTAATGAATAAAGAAGTTGGACTTCTTAAATAAGAGTAAGGGAGTAGGATTTCCTAAAATGACATAGGGATGTACATTTTTGGAAACCACTGAATTCGGATTCAGGAAAATTTATCTTGACTTTAAAATGTGCAGAAATGGTTTCTGTGCACATTGGTAAAATCGGTTTATCAATCGGAGTCACGATGAATTTTATATTAATTTCTGAACATGCGGGCTTTGCTTGTCGGGCCTCAACTTATGACTAATGGGCCCTAAGGTGTTAGTGGCCTGCATTATAAATAAGTTATTGCAGTACAGAAATTACACACAGTTGGTCATAATTTTGAGAGACAGTTTTCGAAAAAAAAAAACCTAGCTCTCTCTAGAAATTCGGCCGCCCCTCCCTCTCTCTGTCAGAGATTTTCCGGTCTGTGATTTTGAATTGCAGACAGGATTAGCGAATCAAATTCGTTATTCTCTTCGCAGAAAACTTCTGATAGATTTTCTAGTGCAATATATCAGAGGGATTAAACCTCCATTCGTGGACCTGATTGAAGGAAAGCTTGTTCATCAGTTCCAGGGAGATACAGGAAGCGCAGAGAAATCTGTGTGGTGTCCAATAATCTCGCTTCGAGATTGAAGGTAAAATTTAATAATAGTTATTTAATTTTACACACACAAATAATTTAATCGTATGGTTGATACCCACACTATGGAATTGTTCCATACTAAAAATTTTAAACTTCCGCTGCACCGGGTATCAATCGTGATTGATCTGAACGCCAGTTACCCAACAACATCTCCATGTTCTACCACATCTTACATACACTATAGTATATTCAAGGTCTTTATCAAAACAACAATAGTATATCACAATATAACAATATGAAGAAAGATAAAGTCATTGCCATTAATAAAAGTGTAAATTATATTAAACAAAAGATTGTTTATACAAAGAGTCATCAAAGCCCTTAGCCACAAGTTGGCTCACCGGGCACCCACTCTTTCATCTGTGCACATTGGTGAAATCGGTTTATCAATCGGAGTCACGATGAATTTTATATTAATTTCTGAACATGCGGGCTTTGCTTGTCGGGCTTGAACTTATGACTAATGGGCCCTAAGTTGTTAGTGGCCTACATTATAAATAAGTTATTGCAGTACAGAAATTACACACAACAAGGTCACAATTTTCGAAAACCTAAGTATTTTTCTAACAAGAGTGGCCGCCCCCCTCCCTGTCTACTCGAGAAAAATCCAGCCTGTGATTTTGAATTACAGTCTGGTTTAACGGATCAAATTCGTTAATCTCTTCGTAGAAACTTCTGATAGATTTTCTAGTGCAATCTATCAGAGGGATTAAATATCTATTCGTGGACCTGATTGAAGAACAGTTCGTCCATCAGTTCCAGGGATATACAACAAGAGCAGAGAAATCTGTTGGTGTCCAAAATCTCGATTCGAGATTAAAGGTAAAAATTTTATAATTGTTATTTAATTTTTACACACACACAATTTAATCGTAAGGTTGATACCCATTATGGAATCGTTCCATACAAAATTTTAAACTTCCGCTGCACCGGGTATCAATCATAATTGATCTGAATGCCGCGTTCTCCAACAGTGGTATCAGAGCCAGGTTGCTCAGATCAAGCGATTAAATTAATCGATTGCACAAAAATTTTTTAGGCCTCGGTTTTTGAAAGCGCTGCGCAGGGCAGCGATCGTCGCTGCCCTAGGGGCAGCCGGGCTGCCCGGCCCGGGAATATCCCGGGCGGCCCGGGGGAAAATTATTTTTAATTTTTTAAATTAAATTTTAATATGTTAAAATTCTATTTTTGGTCCGATCGAAAATTGTTTTGATTGGTCCACGAGGCGTCGGATCGAATTGTTCGAGTCCGAAAATTTTAAAATTGATTTTTTGGATAAATTTGAATTTTTGGAAAATTTTAATATTTTATCCTTTAATTGAATTTTGAAATTAATTATTTTTGGTACAATTGATGATAAGATATGATCTTATGGATATATTGAGTAAAATATGATTTTATGTATAAAATTGGATTTTATAGATAAAATGTGATTTTATTTGATAAAAAGATAAAATATGATTTTTTATGTAAAATAAGATTTTATGTATGAAATATGATTTTATCCTTTTAAATTTAAATTTCCATTGCATGTTATCCAATAAATTAATTTTGAATTAAATGTTATTGGGTAAGGATGATCGATTGCCATGACCAATTTTGTAGGTGTATGTTAGGAATTTACATTTGTTTTATTGTTGTTGGTTTTATTAATGGGCCTGGTTTATGGCCCAATATGAATGTCATATGTAATAAAAGTGGGCTTGGTTTATGGCCCGTTCCCACCCCTTAAAAATGTATCCCCTACTTGTCATTGTTATTTATTGTAAATACATTAGATTTAGTGGGAGATCAAGATTTGAAGATGGAGGTGGGCCCAGCAGACAATAAAGACAGAAGAAATGTAAATTGGAAGCAAATGTAATAGGATTGCATTGCAAACTGCATATTACCTAGGATTGGACTAAGACTCGTGATTGGCAACCACAGGTCGATTAGAAATGAAATCGATCATCCTATATAATATGTTATATTATAGTTGTATGCATGTTTTAGACATAATTGTGTGAATCCGGCAAGTATACATAAATTTTAAAAAATGATGAGACAAATTTTTATAATTAAAAATCCCTCATTTTAAATATGATTTAAAATTGATATCAAGATAAATAAAGGAAATTTAAATTTGTTTAAATGTTCCTACCTTCCATCAACGATCAATGTATGAGATGCTACCCGCGGATACGGTCCGGCTCATATTATTGGGGGGGCCCGTTCGTCGGAAAGTTGTACATTGGATCGACACATGTTGTAAGTTGGGTGGAACTCCCATGGGATCGGCTCATATTATTGGGGGATCCACATGGCGACCGTCCATCACAACTTAATATTGATGGGTCATCTTGACATGTCTCAATAATCGGCGTCATATTATTGGGCCCTTATTGGACATGAGGTAAAAACGTGGAGGTTGCTTTGGAAGCAATTGGGCTCTACCTTTTGAAAATTATGGTTGGCTGATATTATTCGGGACTATAAGTTTGTCAATTGGACTCCATGTTCTCACTAAGGAAAACAGTTTTCCGTTTTCACTAGAGGGTAGTGAAATCGTTAAAATAGTGGGAGTGAGATTCATAAAATAAATTTCGCCTATTTTATGTCTTAGTAAATTGCTTAAACAATCACTGATATTTGTCTGTTTCTTTTCAGTATTTCATACGATGAATTCGCGTAATCCACTTTTCTCGATCCTCGAACAAAATAAGTTGACTGGCGCAAACTATACGGAATGGTTCCGTAAGTTGAAGATTGTCTTGACTTCGGAGAAGATGCTCTACGTGTTAGAAAAATCTCCTCCGAAGGAAACACCAGGTGACGTAAGTCCGGAGGAGTTAGCCAAGCTTGATACATGGTGGGACCATGATATCAAGACCAAATGCTATATGCAAGCCTCGATGTCTGATGAACTCCAGAGGCGATTTGAGGACACCGTGAATGCTGCTGACATTCACGTTCAACTCAAGGAACTTTTTGGGGCTCAATCGAGGGCTGAAAGGTTCGCTACTGTAAAGGAGCTAATGACGTGTCGCATGCGTGAAGGGACTTCGGTCCGTGATCAGGGGGTACGAGTGATTTGGCTCATACAGAAGTTGGTAACCCTTGATTTGGTATTGGAGCATGAACTCAACGTGGACTTACTACTTCTGTCTCTTCCTTCTTCGTTTGACGGATTTGTGGTAAATTTCAATATGAACAAGATAGAGGCCTCCCTTGAAGAGATGGTCAATATGCTTGTGACATATGAATCCACATTAAAGAAGGATAAACCGGCTTTCTTGGTGGGCTCCTCTTCTTCTACTAAGAAGGGGCCAAGTACAAAGGGTAAGAAACGTTCTGCCCCACCCAAGAAAATCGAACCCGAGAAGAAGTACAAGACAAAGGCTTCAAACATGGAAAAATCCAAGGATGTTTGCCATTACTGCAAGAATCCCGGTCATTGGAAGCGTAACTGCAAGGAATATCTAGACCAGTTGCGAACTGCGAAGGGTATGTTTTATATTGAAATAAATGTTTCACTTAATACTACTTCTTGGGTATTGGATACCGGATGTGGATCTCACATTTGCAATGATTTGCAGGTGATGACAAGAAGTCGCAGGCTTAGGATGGGTGAGACCCAGCTGAGGCTCGGAAATGGTTCCAGAGTTGAAGCAAAAGCCGTGGGAGATGTTTATTTAATTTTGCAGAACGGTTTTAAGTTACTTTTAAGAGATGTTTTATTTGTTCCGGATTTGATTAAAAACATTATTTCTGTTTCTATGCTTGATAGAGATGGTTATTCTTGCAATTTTGTGAATGAGATTTGCAATATTTACAAGAATGAATGTTTAATTGGAAATGGACAACTTGAAAACGATCTATACAACTTAAAACTAAAAGACGTTCCAATAAATTATGTTGATAAACCGGCAACAACAAACAAAAGGAAAATCGATAGCCAAAACCCGGCAAACCTTTGGCACGCAAGGCTAGGTCATATTTCCTCAAGGAGGATGAACAAGCTAGTGGGAGAGGGCATGTTTGATATGTCTGATATTAACTCTCTACCTACTTGTGAATCCTGCCTAAAAGGAAAAATGACTAAATCTCCTTTTAAGGGGAAACCTTAACGTAGTCAAAATCTGTTGGATTTGATCCATACAGATGTTTGTGGTCCATTTAGAGTTGGGACTCAATATGGCCACACCTACTTCATTACCTTTACTGATGATTATTCAAGGTATGGGTATTTATATTTAACGAAATATAAGTCTGAAGCATTTGAAAAGTTCAAAGAATTCAAGGCTGAAGTAGAAAACAAGCTAGGTAAAAGTATTAAAGCACTTCGATCGGATCGAGGTGGAGAATACTTGAGTACCGAGTTTTTGGACTATCTAAAAGAGAATGGGATTCTCTCTCAGTGGACTCCTCCTATGACACCACAGCTTAATGGTGTATCGGAGCGTCGTAATCGAACTTTGTTGGACATGGTTCGATCCATGATGAGCTTCACTGAGCTTCCACCTTCGTTTTGGGGCTATGCGCTTGAAACGGCGGTATTGTTGTTGAACAACGTCCACACTAAAGCAGTGGACAAAACACCATACGAGTTATGGAATGGCAAAGCTCCTAAGTATTCATATTTGAGGATTTGGGGATGTCCTGCTTACGTGAAGCGGACAGTGGGAGATAAGTTGGATAGTCGATCCAGCTTATGTTATTTTGTAGGGTATCCAAAGAATTCAATCGGATATTATTTCTATTATCCTGCTGAAACAAAGGTGTTTGTTTCAAGGAATGCCACCTTCTTGGAGAAGGAGTTCTTATTGGATAAGAAAGTCGAGATGATGGAACTCGAAGAAATTCGAGAAGAACCCGAAATACAAAATAACGATCCTACACCTCAGGAACCATTGCTAGACACGCCTGTACCTAGAAGATCCGAGAGGACTTCTAGACCTCCTATTCGATATGGTCTTCTTCTTGAAGGGGATCAAGATGAACCCGATGTTGGATGTGATCCAAGAAACTTCAAGGAAGCAATTTCTGATGCGGATTCAAATTTATGGCTTGAAGCTATGCAGTCGGAAATAGATTCGATGCATACAAACCAAGTTTGGTCTTTAGTAGATCCTCCCGATGGAATTGTTCCAATAGGGTGTAAATGGATCTACAAGAGAAAGCTTGGGCCTGATGGTAAGGTATTGACCTACAAGGCGCGATTGGTGGCAAAAGGTATACTCAAAGACAAGGAGTTGACTATGATGAAACTTTTTCACCAGTTGCAATGTTCAAGTTCATAAGAATCCTTATTGCCATAGCTGCATGGTATGACTATGAGATATGGCAAATGGATGTGAAGACTGCTTTTCTTAATGGAGACATTAAGGAAGAGATCTATATGAAGCAGCCTGAGGGGTACACATCCATGGGAAGCGAGCATAAGGTATGCAAGCTTTAGAGATCAATTTATGGTCTAAAACAAGCATCAAGAAGTTGGAACCAGAAATTTGATGAAACAATAAAAGATTTTGGTTTCATCAAAAATCCGGAGGAACCATGCGTGTACAAGAAAGTAGTTAAGGATGCTGTGACATTCTTAGTACTTTATGTTGATGACATCCTACTCATTGGGAATGATGTAGGGATGTTGCAGTCAACAAAGATATGTTATCAGGTAGATTCTCGATGAAGGATTTGGGTGAGGCATCCTATATTCTTGGGATACAGATCTATAGAGATAGATCTAAGAGAATGATAGGACTCACTCAATCAACCTACATCGACACCATATTGAAACGGTTTTCAATGGATGGGTCCAAGAGAGGACATCTACCCATGTGTCATGGAGTTTCTCTATCCAAGTCTATGTGTCCCAAGACTGATGAAGAGATAGAGAAAATGACACATGTACCATATGCGTCAGCCATAGGTAGTATCATGTATGGGATGATATCTACCAGACCGGATGTAGCATTTGCTCTGAGTGTCACGAGCAGATATCAAGCTAATCCCGGTCAAATGCATTGGAAAGCCGTGAAGGACATTCTTAAGTACTTACGAAGGACTAAGAATATGTTCGTGGTATATGGAGGAAGAGAACTAAAATTGGAAGGCTATACCGACTCTAGCTTCCAAAGTGACGTGGATGACTCGAAGTCAACCTCTGGATTTGTGTTCATGCTCAATGGCGGTGCTGTCTCTTGGAAGAGTTCCAAGCAGGACACCACAGCGGATTCCACCACTGAAGCTGAATACATTGCAGCATCAGCTGCTGCTAAAGAGGCCGTTTGGATGAGGAATTTCGTCCAAGAGTTGGGCGTCATTCCTGAAGTTGTTGGTCCAGTCCCGGTGTACTGTGACAACACGGGTGCCGTTGCTCAGGCAAAGGAACCAAGGTCTCATCAAAGATCCAAACACGTACTGAGGAAATACCACATCATCCGGGAGATTGTGGAAAGAGGAGACATCACTGTCGAAAGAGTGGCCTCTGCAGACAATATCGCTGATCCACTTACTAAGCCCTTGCCAGGACCATTATTTGACAAACATCGCGAAGCAATGGGTCTACGTAGTATGACTAGTTGGCTATAGGGCAAGTGGGAGATTGAAAGAGTGGGTGCCCGGTGAGCCAACTTGTTGCTAAGGGCTTTGATGACTCTTTGTATAAACAATCTTTTGTTTAATATAATTTACACTTTTATTAATGGCAATGACTTTGTCTTTCTTCATATTGTGATATAGTGATATACTATTGTTGTTTTGATAAAGACCTTGAATATACTATAGTGTATGTAAGATGTGGTAGAACATGGAGATGTCTATCATGAAACACATCTTATAGTCACTGTATATTCTAAACTGTTCCTAGTCGATTGAGCCGTCCGATAATAAGGATAAGGATCGCTCGAGCTTGAGACTAGCATTTGCGATGCAGAGTGCCACGTTTCATTGGTAGGGAACATAGAGATGTTCAAAGCATGCAAATGGATATTCATATGATGAATGATCGAACTACCCTATCCGGACTTTCCAAGTGGTTATCACTTATCGAGTGGATATAGTCCGCGGTTTTGGTTGTACACCATTAGTCCTTACTACTTGAGACATCATTGAGACTCTATATGCTAGTACTGTGCTTTGACTCGTTTACCGACTCTATTGGGGTCATCAGGTGTCGGGATTGGGTACAGTTACAACACATATAGGAGTCGATGCTTTGTTGTCAAGGATTCACCACATACTTGCGAGTGTGGATATCCTATGCGATCTGAGGAGATATTAGTGTGACGAATCTCTGGCCAGAGTACATGATGTGATTTAAGAAATGGTTTCTTAGTAGCACATGCGATGTCACTATTTGATCTTCAAGATGTATTGCATAGTTATCGAATCTCGAGCGACTTTCAATATACCAATGGTTGTTGATTCGATCGGGATATATGGATGAAGGGATCGTACTGTACGCTAACCAAAATCTACTGGTTCTTGTAGGCACTATCAGTGATACCTAGGGAATCATGGGGCGATGTTTCTAGGCGCTCATACCATGATTCGATGGGCAAGTCGGAAATTGTTGTTCCGAGTCACAAGGAGTTGTGAGCCCACGGCTAGCTGTATCCCTGAACCATTGAGGGTCACACAGTATAATGGATTTTTAATCCCCGTTGAGATAGTTAAATTTAAAGAGTTAAAATTAATGAACGAAGAAGTTGGACTTCTTATTTAAGAGTAGAGGAGTAAGATTTCCTAAAATGACATAGGGATGACCATTTTTGGAAATCACTGAATTCGGATACAGAAAAATTTATCTTGACTTTAAAAGGTGCATAAATGGTTTCTGTGCACATTGGTGAAATCGGTTTATCAATCGGAGTCACGATGAATTTTATATTAATTTCTGAACATGCGGGCTTTGCTTGTCGGGCTTGAACTTATGACTAATGGGCCCTAAGTTGTTAGTGGCCTACATTATAAATAAGTTATTGCAGTACAGAAATTACACACAACAAGGTCACAATTTTTGAAAACCTAAGTATTTTTCTAACAAGAGTGGCCGCCCCCCTCCCTGTCTACTCGAGAAAAATCCAGCCTGTGATTTTGAATTACAGTCTGGTTTAACGGATCAAATTCGTTAATCTCTTCGTAGAAACTTCTGATAGATTTTCTAGTGCAATCTATCAGAGGGATTAAATATCTATTCGTGGACCTGATTGAAGAACAGTTCGTCCATCAGTTCCATGGATATACAACAAGAGCAGAGAAATCTGTTGGTGTCCAAAATCTCGATTCGAGAATAAAGGTAAAAATTTTATAATTGTTATTTAATTTTTACACACACACAATTTAATCGTAAGGTTGATACCCATTATGGAATCGTTCCATACAAAATTTTAAACTTCCACTGCACCGGGTATCAATCATAATTGATCTGAACGCCGCGTTCTCCAACAGCGCAAATGAGCGAGTAAATTAATGATTCTCACGGCACAAATATTTATTTCCCTCGAGTTTCATGCATAAATAAGGCATGTTTGTGGTCGGATTTGAAAGAGTGGGTGCCCAGTGAGCCAACTTGTGGCTATGGGCTTTCATGACTCTTTGTACAAACGATCTTTTGTTTAATGTAATTTACACTTTTATTAATGGCAATGACTTTATCTTTCTTCATATTGTTATATTGTGATATACTATTGTTGTTTTGATAAAGACCTTGAATATACTATAGTGTATGTAAGATGTGGTAGAACATGGGGATGTCTATCATGAAATACATCTTATAGTCACTGTATATTCTAAACTGTTCCTAGTCGATTGAGCCGTCCGAGAATAAGGATAAGGATCGCTCGAGTTTGAGACTAGCATTTGCGATGCGGAGTACCACGTTTCATTGGTAGGGAACATGGAGATGTTCGAAGCATGCAAATGGATATTCATAGGATGAATAATCGAACTACCCTATCCGGACTTTCCAAGTGGTTATCACTTATCGAGAGGATAAAGTCCGCGGTTTTGGTTGTACACCATTAGTCCTTACTACTTGAAACATCATGGAGACTCTATATGCTAGTACTGTGCTTTGACTCGTTTACCGACTCTATGGGGGTCATCAGGTGTCGGGATTGGGTACAGTTACAACACATATAGGAGTCGATGCATTGTTGTCAAGGATTCACCACATACTTGCGAGTGTGGATATCCTATGCGATCTGAGGAGATATTAGTGTGACGAATCTCTGGCCAGAGTACTTGATGTGATTTAAGAAATGGTTTCTTAGTAGCACATGCGATGTCACTAATTTGATCTTCAAGATGTATTGCATAGTTATCGAATCTTGAGCGACTCTCGATATACCAATGGTTGTTGATTCGATCGGGATATATGGATGAAGGGACCGTACTGTACGCGAACAAAAATTTACTGGTTCTTGTAGGCACTATCAGTGATACCTAGGGAATCATGGGGCGATGTTGCTAGGCGCTTTACCATGATTCGTTGAGCAAGTCGGAAATCGTTGTTCCGAGTCACAAGGAGTTGTGAGCCCACGGCTAGCTGTATCCCTGAACCATTGAGGGTCACACAGTGTAATGGAGTTTTAATCCCCGTTGAGATAGTTAAATTTAAAGAGTTAAATTTAATGAATAAAGAAGTTGGACTTCTTAAATAAGAGTAAGGGAGTAGGATTTTCTAAAATGACATAGGGATGTACATTTTTGGAAACCACTGAATTCGGATTCAGGAAAATTTATCTTGACTTTAAAATGTGCAGAAATGGTTTCTGTGCACATTGGTAAAATCGGTTTATCAATCGGAGTCACGATGAATTTTATATTAATTTTTGAACATGCGGGCTTTGCTTGTCGGGTCTCAACTTATGACTAATGGGCCCTAAGGTG
>NC_133122.1:10124200-10129200 GCF_033568475.1 Henckelia pumila
GGGGATTAGAAAGAAAAAATAGAATGATTTTTCGTATCCTAGCCAGTTATAGCTAAGTCAGCGGGTAATTATTGGGGCTAATGCAATACCGGGTGCAAAATCCGGAGGTGTGTAATTCATTATCTCAAGGGAGATGGGTTTAATCTAGAGGTCGTTGGAAGGAATGGGCACTTGAAAAGTGAAACTTGCACTGATTTGTCATAAGTCGCTAAGCAGATTTGAGACGAATTCGGTCTAAGTTGTATGAAACTGGAATGACATTTCACACACACACGTTCACGTTCAACCGAAGGTGTATTATGAAAAGTTGAGAGCATGTCTGTGTTTTATGTTTTTTGATTAAACTTCTCGGAGGCTGTGCACTCTCATGAATCATCCTTACTTATGTTTTTGTTTGCATTTTGTTTTTTCATGTCTTGCTCGAGGGCGAGCAAGGTTTAAGTATGGGGGTGTTGATAAGTGCATTTTGTATGCATTATTTCATGTTATTTTTATGTCTATTTTGTGTGCATTCATATTATTTTTATGTGTTTTTATGTGTTTTAGTGCATGTGTGTGTATTTCACTCCTTGGGTTAATTTTGTAGGAAAATGGAATTTTGAAAAGTGAATTACGGAGTAGCCTTGATCGAAAAATCATATTTAATTTTATAGACATTGAAATCCAATCTCCACCGTTCAGATTAAATTAAAGATGTTTTGAAGCTGCTGTCCAAATTTCAGCTCAATCCGACGGCTAGATCTCGAGATATGAATTTTTGAAAATTGTCGCTCGGCGCAGATTTTTTGTACTGCGCGCGCGCGAGATTCAAGCTCGCCCGCGCACGTGTCCGAAGTACAGGCCTCTGGAGATTCAAGCTCGCGCGCACACGAGTCCGCGTGTTCGGGGGTCATATGTGTTCCGAAAAATCCTTGTTTTGAGAGGAAATTAACTGATAGGCATTCTGGACCATATATATACAAGATATAACATATTTTTGAGGGTTTCGGAAGCTCCAGAGCGCAGACAACGCAAGAGGAGGTGGCTACAAGGCTTGGGAGAGAAGATTTCTTCTTTCTTTTCTTCTTTTTATTTTTATTTTTGAATTATTGTTTTTAATTATTGAGTAGTTTATTTTCAACCAAGACGACGTGATTGGGCCGAACAAATTCATGTAGAAAACATGGATGTTTGTTTGGGATTTTTTAGAGTTGATTTTATTTTATTGATTGTCAGATTTATATTTATCTTGTGAATAGTCTGATCAACTGTTTGCTTGCATGTTAATCAATTCCAAATCGACAGAGGAGGTTTTGATTTTGATCACTCTGATAATTAACATATTGTAAAACCGACTAGAAATAGAATTCGGTTTCAGTGTGCGGTTTAGGTGTAAACTGAATTTTCACAAATATTTAATGCATTCAAATTTGATTAGAATTACGAAAGATTAGTTCATCAATATTTGAATAGGTTTGATTGTTCTAAAAATAGACCTTTGAACAAATTAGGAGAATTCCCGTGAATTAAGATTAAATCTGAGTCCTGAATCGACTACATGTTTCAAAATTTGTTCGGTACCTACGTGTGTCTTGGTTGTCTTTGTCTTAATTATTTTTATCTTCAGTTATTTTTATTCTTATTTCTTAATAAGTTTTTATTTTATATTCTTATTTTATTTAATTCAAAATCCTTCTATTATTTTGTCTAGATTAAGTAAAATAATTAATTCTTGAGAATTGACTGCAGTCCCTGTGGGATCGATACATGGACTCTCTGTCCACTTTACTATTACTTGACCTGGTACGCTTGCCAGTAGATTTATATCACACTGATTTAGCCGGTCAGTGGCCTAACGATCCTTTAGACCTTCGGAATTTGAAGCTAGAGGTGTCAGAAAAGTTACCACAGGGATAACTGGCTTGTGGCAGCCAAGCGTTCATAGCGACGTTTCTTTTTGATCCTTCGATGTCGGCTCTTCCTATCATTGTGAAGCAGAATTCACCAAGTGTTGGATTGTTCACCCACCAATAGGGAACGTGAGCTGGGTTTAAACCATCATGAGACAGGTTAGTTTTACCCTACTGATGACAGCGTCACAATAGTAATTCAACCTAGTACGAGAGGAACCGTTGATTCGCACAATTGGTCATCGCTCTTGGTTGAAAAGCCAGTGGCGCGAAGCTACCGTGCGCTGGATTATGACTGAACGCCTCTAAGTCAGAATTCGGGCTAGAAGCGACACATGCGCCCGCCGTCCGCTTGCCGACCCGCAGTAGGGGCCCTCGGGCCCCCAAGGGCACGTGTCGTTGGCCAAGCCGTCGCGGCGGACGAGCCGCGTAGGCCGCCTTGAAGTAAAATTTCCATCGAGCGACGAGGTATTGTAAGCGGCAGAGTGGCCTTGCTGCCACGATCCGCTGAGATTCAGCCCTTTGTCGCTCCGATTTGTCCCTCCCCACCCTCTTGCAACATCCGAAACCTACGACCACTGGGGGCTATATATTTACTATAGGTCAATTGTTCATATTTGACTCACGAAGCCAAAATATGCATGTTATATTAGTTGGTTTATCCAAATAATGTGATAAATGACGGGAAATTGAGAAATTTTATTACTTTTCCTGAAACATGGGAAATATTTTCCAAGTATAATATAAGTGGGGGGCAAAAATAAAAAAAAATATTACGTATGTCGGAGTTTTAGATAATGCGCCGCACTTGGCACGTGCGTGCGAGTGCCCGGATATTAGGCAAATGAAGCATGCGCAGGGGCGGCACTTGGCACTTTGGGCACGTCGGCGTGCGCGTGTGATCGGAACGAAGCAAAACGTGCGAGTGTCCTGATATTAGGCAAATGAAACGTGCGCGTGTGCGGCACTTGGGCACGTCGGCGTGCGCGTGCGGGTAGAACATGGATTCGTGCCACCATGGGTGCCCAAGTTGGGGGCACCGTGCGCACGGGCGGGTGGCCCCGTGCGGCACGTAGCGCAAAAGGGCGAGCAAAACTATGATTCTAATGGCACAATGTTGTTTTCTCTCGAGTTTTCATGCATAAATAATGCATCAAGGTGTTGGATTCGTGCCACCATGGGTGCCCATGTTGGGAGCACCGTGCGCACGGGCGGGCGGCCCCGTGCGGCATGTAGCGCAAACGATCGAGTAAATTGATGATTCTCACGGCAAAAACATTTTTTCTCTCGAGTTTGCATGCAAAAATAAGGCATGTAAGTGGTCGGATTCGCATTTGGCCCAAAAAAAAATTTTAAAAAAAGAAAAATTTTATTATGATTCCTTGGCCTAAAAACCCACTTTTCCTGAAACTTGGGTTTTTTTCCTAAGTATACTATAGGGGGAAGAGGGTGTTTGACCGTGGGGTTGGTTGAGGTGTTGAGGCAATGCATGCCATTGCCCCCCATGCTCGGCCAACCTCATGCCAACCCAACCCAATGGCCGCCGCCTCCGGCTCGTTTTCCGCCGGCGACCGGATATTAGGGAAATGACGCATGAGGGTGTGTGGTAGGAACATGAGATAAACAAAACGTGTGAGTGCCCGGATATTAGGTAAATAAAACATGCGCGTGCGCATGCGCAATGCGGCACTTGGCACTTGGGCACGGAGGTGTGCGCGTGTGGTCGGAACATGGGAGAAGCAAAACGTCCGGATATTAGGCAAATGAAACATGCGCATGCGGCACTTGGCACTTGGGCACGGCGGCGTGCGCGTGCGGTCGGAACATGAGAGAAGCAAAACGTCCGGATATTAGGCAAATAAAACGTGCGCGTGCGCGTGCGCGTGCGCATGCGCAATGCGGCACTTGGCACTTGGCACTTGGGCACGTCGGGCACGGCGGCGTGCACGTGTGGTCGGAACATGGGAGAAACAAAACGTCCGGATATTAGGCAAATGAAATGTGCGCGTGCGCATGCGCATTGCGGCACTTGGCACTTGGGCACGTCGGGAACGGCGGGGTGCGCGTGTGGTCGGAACATGGGAGAAGCAAAACGTCCGGATATTAGGCAAATGAAACGTGCGCGTGCGCGTGCGTGTGCGCATGCGCAATGCGGCACTTGGCACTTTGGCACGTCGGGCACGACGACGTGCACGTGTGGTCGGAACATGGGAGAAGCAAAACGTCCGGATATTAGGCAAATGAAACGTGCACATGCGCGTGCGGCACTTGGCACTTGGGCACGTTGGGCACGGCGGCGTGCGCGGTAGTCGGAACATGGGAGAAGAAAAACGTCCGGATATTAGGCAAATGAAACGTGCGCATGCGCAATGCGGAACTTGGCACTTGGCCACGTCGGGCACGGCGGCGTGCGCGTGTGGTCGGAACATGGGCGAAGCAAAACGTGCGACTGCCCGGATATTAGGAAAATGAAATGTGCGCGTAGGCGGCACTTGCGCACGTCGGCGTAAGCATATGGTCGGAACATGGACAATGTAAAACGTGCTCGCACTTGACACTTGGTACTTGGGTGTGCGCGTCCCCAAAACTTGGGAAAATGAAACGTGTGTGTACTTGGCACTTGACACTTGCCCGTGATCCACGAAAAAGGTACCTAAGTTGCAAGCTCCATGGAAAATAAATGCAAGTAAATGTGGCACGTATCTCAAATGTCCGATTAGCATGAATGATTCAAATTAAAAAATTTTGTTATCATCCTTTGTGCAAATAATGCATCTAGGGCGTCGAAATCGGGCCACCATGAGTGCCCAAGTTAGGGGCAGTGTGCGCACGGGCGGACGGCAACGTGCGGCACGTAGCGTAAACGAGCGAGCCAAACTTTGATTTTCACGGCACAATGTGGTTTTCTCTCGAGTTTTAATGCATAAATAATGCATCTAAGGCATCGGATTCGTGCAACTATGAGTGCCCAATTTGGGGGCACCGTGCGCATGGGCGAGCGGCCACGTGCGGCACGTAGCGCAAACGAGCGAGCCAAACTATGATTCTCACGGCACAATTTTGTTTTCTCTCAAGTTTTCATGCATAAATAATGCATCTAAGGCGTCGGAT